>NW_024395977.1:198144-462588 GCF_016617805.1 Bactrocera tryoni | reverse complement strand
TGTGTGGCACCTAATTTAAATACTACGAGCCTTCTGGCAACATTTTTTGATGTAAGAAAATCGAACAGAACTATTTCAAGCATTCTGATGAAATAAAGAAACAGAAAAGAAGCCAAATATTTCGTTAAGCGTTTTTCTTGGAAATTAAGAGAATAAATAGAAAAAACACAGAAGTGTGGACTCGAGCACCACATAATTGGTGACCCCAACTTGTATACATCAACTACAATCAGCATATTCTTGCATCGCGATGCCACTACTGAATTCACCTAACAAAGATGAAGGCACACCGAAATCGGACGCAACCTGGTCAGCACAGCAAACACAGGCAGAAGCAGGCACTAGAGAAGGGGGCCAACACAACGCGATAGAAGCAGTCGGTGTCATTAGACTACCCCAGTTTTTGCCATCGGACCCAGACCTGTGGTTCACGCAAATAGACGGCTTGTTGCACATAAATCGTATCACATCTGATGTCTCAAAATATTACACCGTAATTACGGCACTTGATGCAGAAACCCTACGCCAAGTCTCAGATGTTGCAAGAAACCCACCGGACACGGGCAAGTATGACAAATTGAAGAAGGAACTAATTGCTCGTTTCAGTGAGTCCAAGGAGAAGCAGCTGATGAAACTTCTAACAGGAATAGAACTTTTCAATAAGAAACCCAGTCAATTGTTGAGGGAAATGCGTGATCTGGCCGGCAATAACGTCTCTAAGGAAGCTCTGTCAACATTGTGGTTGCAGCGAATGCCCGACAACGTTCGTTGCATATTGTCGGCGTGCAAGTCTACAGACTTGGAAAATCTCACCGAGGTAGCCGATCGAATCGTAGATAATTCACCCTCATACATAGTCGCATCTACAACCATTCCGCAAGACAACGAAGCAAATTGTTCAGCTCTAAACATATCCAAGCAAAACACCTTTGAAGCACGACTATTGGCGTTGGAGACATCCTTCAAACAAATTATTCAAAAACTAAGCGAAATATCAGTCAACATGGCTGCAACAATGAACCAACGCCGTAGTTCAAGCGCTGAACGCGGCGGCGAACGAAGCAGAAGTCGACTACGTGAAAACGCAAAAGTATGTTACTACCATATTCGATTTGGTGCAGCATCGAGGAAATGTCAAGCGCCATGCGAATTCAACAAACCTACTGAAAGCACGCAGGGAAACTAAACCCGCTGCCGTCTATCGATGCAACTGATGGCAGCGTAGAACAAGACATCAGCATCAAAGAACGAAGACTGCACATTTTTGATAGCAAAAACAATCTTAACTTTTTAATTGACTCCGGTTCTGTCATCTCGATTGTACCACTGAACGTCATTCATAAACACTCAACACTTACTCCTGATAGCCTTCAGCTTTTTGCAGCAAATGGCTCAACCATTCAAACTTTTGGGACCAGAAATCTGTCACTAAGTTTGGGCTTACGGAGGAGTTTCACATGGAACTTTGTAATAGCGAACGTAAAATCACCTATCATTGGAGCAGACTTTCTGGTACACTTTGGCCTTCTGATAGACCTCAGAGCAAAGTGTCTGGTTGATTCACAAACAACCCTTACCACAAAAGGAACAGTTCGGCAGGCTGAAATGCACAGCATATCAACAATAAGCCCCTCATCTAAATTTCAAGACCTCATTAAGCAGCATGTTGAGTTGACAACGCCTAATATTTACTCCTTACCAACATCAATGGACGTCAATCACCAAATTGTAACAGATTGCCGACCTATTGCAGAGCCACTTCGCCGTTACTCCGGAGAAAAACTAAATGTCATCAAAAGCGAATTCAATGAACTGTTGCAACTAGGTATAATTCGTACATCAAGCAGTCCATGGGCAAGCCCAGTTCACTTAGTGAAAAAGAAAACTGGGGGATGGCGAGCCTGCGGTGACTATCGCTCCCTAAACGCCCACACGCAACCAGATAGCTATCCGATACCGCACCTCGATAGCATAGTCGACTGCTTACATGGTAAAGCAGCTTTTTCCAAAATTGATATAAAAAAAGCTTATTACAATATACGCATGTGTGAAAAAGATATAGCGAAAACAGCAGTGCGTACGCCAATTGGACTTTTTGAGTTTGTCGTTATGCCATTTGGGCTAAAAAATGCCACTCAAACGTTCCAAAGATACATAGACATCACATTCAGAAATATCGACTTTGTTTTCTGTTACCTAGATGATATTCTCATATTTTCTGAAAATGAAAAAGAACATCACAAGCATGTCCAGTTGGTGCTGCAGAAACTTAAAGAGGCAAAACTATGTATCAACTTATCCAAGTGTGAGTTTTGCGTTAGCGAGCTAAACTTCCTAGAATACCACATCTCAGCGGAAGGTATACAGCCACCGAAAGAAAGAGTAGAAGCAATCTGTCGATATCCAAAGCCGAATACAATTGTTGAACTCCGCCGGTTTCTAGGAATGGTAAATTTCTACAGAAAACATATTCCTAACGCCGCACAAATTCAAGCACCTCTACACAACCTTTTCAAAGACTCAAAAAAAAATGACAAACGAAAAATCGATTGGGATGCAGAGCTTGAAAAGGCATTCAGCGACTGCAGAGCCAGTTTGGCCACACAAACATTGTTAAATTTTCCGGTACCAAATGCGCCGTTTGCATTAACAACAGATGCGTCGGAGACTGCAGCTGGAGCACACCTGGAACAACAAGTGAATGGGGAATGGAAGCCAATCGCATTCTTCTCAACCAAGCTAAAAATGCGCAAAAGAATTACTCTGCGTATGACCGTGAGCTTTTGGCAATATACTTAGCCATTAAACATTTTCGTCAATACTTGATGGTCGCAAATTCGTCATTCGCACCGATCATAAGCCTTTAACGTATGCATTCCGTCAAAAAGCAGACAAAGCGTCACCACGGCAGGTAAGGCATTTAAATTATATTGCACAATTTTCAACGCAAATCGTTTTTCTGTCTGGTAAAAATAATGAGGTAGCAGACGCACTCTCCAGAGTATGCCACATTGATATGCCCATAGTAGTCACAATGGATGAAATAGAAGAAGAACAGCAGAGAGATTCAGAGTTACAACAAATTGTCATAAACAATAACACTAGTTTAAATTTACAGAAGCTAAAACTTCCATCTGGCAATACAATATACCGCGATATATCAAATGCAATGGTTCGGCCGTACGTTCCAGTTAAGCTTCGTAACAAAATATTTCAACACATTCACAATTTCTCACACCCTGGTACAAGATCAACTTTAAAACAAATTAGAAGCAAATACATTTGGATGTCAATGAATAAGGACGTAATAGAAATGGTTCGCTCTTGCATCAGTTGCCAACGATCAAAAATACAAAAGCACAATCATCTAGCGCCTAAGCCGTTCAAACAAACTGATCAACGTTTCGACCATGTCCACCTTGATATTATCATTCTTCCAGAGCATGAGGGATACAGATATTGTTTAACCATGATTGACAGATTCTCACGTTGGCCCGAACTAGTTCCGTTAAAAGATATTTCGGCCAACACGATAACGACAAGCTTTTATTCAGCATGGATTTCACGTTTCGGTTCCCCGAAGACCATAACAACAGATCAGGGCTCCCAGTTTGAGTCCGCAATATTCCAAGCATTGACAAAAATGGTTGGCGCACACAAGATACGTACATCAGCTTACCATCCGGCGTCCAACGGCATGATTGAGAGATGGCATCGTACGCTAAAAGCTTCACTCATGTGCAATCAACAAACTCCATGGCCACTTCTCCTTCCAACAGTGATGTTAGGACTGCGCTGTTCCCATAAAGAAGACATTGGAGCATCCCCAGCAGAAATGCTGTATGGCACTAATCTTCGTTTACCCGGCGAATTTTTTGATAACGGGGATGGATCGTATAATCCACAGGAGTTCATATCCAAGTTTCGTGAGTACATACAGCAGCTAAAACCAAGTTCACCGGTACACCACAATTCAACACGATTTTTCATCAATAAAAATCTACAAGATTGTAGTCATGTGTTCATCCGCTCGGATCATGTGAGAAAACCACTAGAGCCTCCTTACACGGTCCGTTCGAAGTTGTGGAACGCATTTCAGACAGACTCTATGCAATTAAAATTAACAACGCAATACACAACATATCTGTGGAAAGATTAAAACCAGCATTCTTTCCCAGAAGTGACGAGTTACCAAATACACCGCTGCGAACCTATAAAAAAAAGAAATGTAACATTTGCAGACAATTCTAAATCGTGATTTAATCACTGGGAAGGGAGTAGCTGTGGCAACCTAATTTAAATATACGAGCCTTCTGGCAACATTTTTTGATGTAAGAAAATCGAACAGAACTATTTCAAGCATTCTGATGAAATAAAGAAACAGAAAAGAAGCCAAATATTTCGTTAAGCGTTTTTCTTGGAAATTAAGAGAATAAATAGAAAAAACACAGAAGTGTGGACTCGAGCACCACAGATGCTGTTATATTAAAAGTCCAAACGTTTATTTCAGCTAAAATTTATTAAACGTAAAACGTGTGTTTAAAATTTACCATTTATTAAACGTAAAATGTGTGTTTAAAATTTATCAGACTCGGCCACGCTTTGCTTTCTTTTTTTATTTAAAACTCTTTAAACGAATTAAATAAAAGTAAGTATTATTAGCTTGCTTTTCATTTTATTTAATAAATCTTATTTTGAACTTTGAAGTAATATTTTCAATAAAATGCGACCAAAAAAATCGAACCTCAATAATGCACGGAGTAGAGCGGCACAACGCCAAAGAGTTCTGCAGAACAAATCGCAGCAAGAAACTCAGCTCAAAGAATCAGGACAGCAGAGAGTCGTGTACAAGAATCCCAAGAACAGCGTGATAGACGTCTGCGACAAACTGTTACCAGAACAAGAGCGGCGCGTGAACAACACATAGCTACAGCACGATTACGAGATGGACAGAGACAGCGGACCAGCCGCTCATTAACACGTTCAACATTTGTTCGTCTTGCGTTCGAATATGAAGCAGATATTGATTACTCTGCGCATTCAAAAATTGCTATCGGGAAAATGGATAAACTATGTCCATATTGTCATGCATTAAAATTTCGCAATGAAACACCCGGCATGTGTTGTGCATCAGGAAAAGTTCTGCTGCCACCTCTTCCCACTCCGTCGGAACCTTTAATATCGCTTCTTGCTGGACAGAGTTCAAAAAGCGTTTTAACTATTTCAAATAAAAATTGGGCGGGGCGAAGTTCGCCGGGTCAGCTAGTATACATATGTATAATATTTTATTTTTTAATTTTGGTGTTTAGAAAATTTGTGAAGTAATATCACTTATCACCGAAGCAAATTTAATAAAGCTTCAGTATCTACTTATTAGAAGCTTCGTTAGCAAAAAACTTGATATTAACTTTTTACCCTGCTGTGATGACATTTTAAAGGAAAAACAGTTATTCTGAGCAAATAAAGGTCTCAGAATCTGATCTTGAAGTTGAGATAAAAAAAATTATTGAGCCACATTGCGTCACAAATGTAATTAATGAACGGAATGAGTCCTCTAATTACCTATTATCAATAGAAATATGTGGCTTTGATGGCAATTCTGGTCAGAGCGAATATAAGCAGAAATTTGAAAATAATAATTTGGAGGACAATAATATATTTGTCACGGCATATGTCCCTGTATAACTGATAATAAAATCGCAAAATGATGAAGAGCACAAACAAATTCGGAAAAACTGCAGACCGACCTTCGTCTACCCGCTATTGCCGTCCTGTTCGACTTCAATTTCAAAGGGAATTAGTTTAATAAACCCTCAATGCACTAGATTTGCGCTAGATCCTGCAAAGGAATTAACTTCAAAATATTTCTGGTATTATCTTTCACGCTCCCTATGTTATTCAATATGCACCAGTTTCAATTGGAGAGTTCTCATAAGAGCTGAGAGCTGAGTCAAGCAATAAGGACTTTAAGATGTATCGACTCCATCATATGCGAAAGAACTAATGGATCAAATTCAAATGAGGACTTGCTAAACCGAATGCTTTTGAGATTAGATCCTTTCATCACCAGTCAAAGAAACTATCATGCAAAAGTAAATAAATTTTTTTAAAATCATTTTTGGATTTAGTTGACTAAGATTCAAAAAATTCCTTTTTTCGTTTATTAACTTTTTTAATTTAATATAATTAATTGAAATTTGTTACCACCGGGGGGTGTCGAAGTGGGAAACGGGAGAGGGAGGTTTTAAAAAGCTTTGACAAAAGTTTCATTTTTATTTAGGCAGTGGAAGTATTTTTGGCCGCTGATTCCATACAAGACCGACCGGTGCGGCTGTTGAGGCCAATTATATCAATATCATCGGCGTACGCCAGTAGTTGTACACTCTTGCAGAAGATTATAAATTCTCGATTTAGCTCTGAAGCTCGTTTTACTTTCTCCAGCAGTAGATTGAAGAAGTCGCACGATAGGGAGTCGGCTTGTCTGAAACGTTGTTTGGTACTGACCGGCTCGGAGAGGTCCTTCCAGATCCTGACGGAGCTTTTGGTATTACACAGCGTCAGTTTGCATAGCCGTATTAGTTTTGCAAGGATACCAAATTCAGACATAGCAGCATAAAGGCAGCTCTTTTTCGTGCTATCAAAAGCAGTTTTGAAATCGACGAAGAGGTGGGGTATGTCCATCCTCTTTTCAAGGGTTTTTTTTCCAAAATTTGGCCCATAGTGAATATCTGGTCAGTTGTTGATTTTCCAGGTCTAAAGTCACACCGCTAAGGTACAATCAGTTTGCTGACGGTGAGCTTCAATCTTTCACATAATACGCTCGATGGAAACTTATATGAGAAATTGAAACTGAACACATTTTATTAATTTTGAACAATATATGTTTCCATCACTTATTGCCATTTTGTACACTTTCTTTTGACGCCAGAAAGATTAATTATTTTCAGTTCTAAATTGTTAAATATATCACTTAGAAAAAACTTCAATAAAACAAGCAGTGTAGTAAATAAGTGTTGTAGACTTTCTTTTGATGCTGACTGTATGTATAAGTTAATCTTTTGGTTATTGGAAAACCAAAAAAATATAATTTTTTTCACGGAGCTGCATTGGGGCAGCGTTACCGCGTATCTTTATTTGAGTTTTACAAACTGAAGTTAGCTTAACCGAATTACAATATTTATACTTAATTCTAACTTTAATAATTATAAGTGGCGTGATTCGCTTCCACGAATCTTATGCTGCACAACAGGTAGTGCAGACGCTGACCATGCACTTTCTGGTGCATTTCGGTCACACGTGCCGGAAGTTGTAAGTCGATACTTGGGTAACAAGTGTTGTGTTAACTCTTCCCCTCTTAAATCGATTGTCCCCAATCGGTGTTGATCGTAGGGCGTGCCGTTGTTATTTGCAAACAAGTAAGGAAGGGCTAAGTTCGGGTGTCACCGAACATTTTATACTCTCGCATGATAAAGTGATAATCGAGATTTCATTATCCGTCATTTACATATTTTTCAAATACCGTATTTTTGTAAAGTTTTATTCCGCTATCATCATTGGTTCCTAATGTATATACTCGTATTATACAGGAAAGGCATCAGATGGAATTCAAAATAGCGTTATATTGGAAGAAGGCGTGGTTGTGAACCGATTTCACCCATATTTCGTACATGTCATCAGGGTGTTAAGAAAATATTAAATACCGAATTTCATTGAAATCCGTCGAGTAGTTCCTGAGATATGGTTTTTGGTCCATAAGTGGGCGAGGCCACGCCCATTTTCAATTAAAAAAACAAAACCCGGGTGCAGCTTCCTTCTGCCATTTCTTCTGTAAAATTTAGTGTTTCTGACGTTTTTTGTTAGTCGGTTAACGCACTTTTAGTGATTTTCAACATAACCTTTGTATGGGAGGTGGGCGTGGTTATTATCCGATTTCTTCCATTTTTGAACTGTATATGGAAAGAAAACGACTCTGTAGAGATTGGTTGATATAGCTATAGTAGTTTCCGAGATATGTACAAAAAACTTAGAAGGGGGCGGGGCCACGCCCACTTTTCCAAAAACATTGCGACCAAATATGCCCTCCCTAATGCGATCCTTTTGTGCCAAAATTCACTTTAATATCTTTATTTATGGCTTAGTTATGACACTTTATAGGTTTTCGGTTTCCGCCATTTTGTGGGCGTGGCAGTTGGCCGATTTTGCCCATCTTCGAACTTAACCTTCTTATGGAGCCAAGGAATACGTGTACCAAGTTTCATCATGATATCTCAATTTTTACTCAAGTTACAGCTTGCACGGACGGACGGACGGACAGACGGACGGACGGACAGACAGACATCCAGATTTCGACTCTACTCGTCACCCTGATCACTTTGGTATATATAACCCTATATCTGACTCTTTTAGTTTTAGGACTTACAAACAACCGTTATGTGAACAAAACTATAATACTCTCCTTAGCAACATTGTTGCGAGAGTATAAAAAGGACCTTTCCGCATGTTTAGTACGCCCTCTGCACTAGATTCAGGTAACAAATATTCTTTCTGACGATTTTTATATAAAAATGCTATAACGATTATAATTATTACAATTATTATTATATCAGAACTTAAGCTAATTATTGAGGAACTGTCGCTTTTATTTATCAAAAATTTAATATTGTTTTCATGCTGGAGTTGTTTCACATACAATCTTTCCAGTCTTAATTCCTTATTAGCAAAATTTGTATTTTCCTTAATTTTAGTTATAACATTTGGTAATACAAAGGATTCATATACTTCCTTTTTTACATTAGTATATGATCTGTTAAATACGCTTATTTCGCAATTTTTAAATTTTATTAAAAAAGTTCCTCTTTGTTTTATATCTATTTGGTTTATTACAATTTTGTGTAATTTTTGAATGGAAATTTTTAAATATTAGTATGACTGGTAGCACTTCGTTTACAGATTGCTCATGACAAATTCTGAGCTTACAGTCTGCTTCTTCAAATTTTAATATATTTATTAAACATTGGTCCCTCTCTTTAATTAAATTTTTCTCCAAATTGTCCTTAATTTTACATTGTACATATCATTGTCTTCATCTACTAATACATTATATTTGTCTAAAATTAATGATTTGTTGTTTATATTGGGAAGGAGTTCAATTTTGATTTGGGTTAGAATGCTATTGGAATATTGGGGTATGAGGACGGTTATAATGATCGTGTGATCTTTGAAAAGTACTGCTGTTTTTATGTGGCTATAGCTTTCGAAATCGGTAATGAGATTTAGTTCTGCAGATGTCAGTATATCTGTTGGTATTATGCCTAATTTGCTTGAAAAAATTATCTGTCCAATGTCGTCCACGTGATTGCGTAAAAGTGATATATCGTTGTTAACCTGATAGGTATGTTTAATGAATTGAATGTCAATTTGTTGGGTTTTTGTAGCGGGTGCCAATATAATTAGGATGAGGTAAATTTGTAGGTTCTCCATTTCGAGGTTTTTCCACCTGCAAGTAAATTTTTTCCTTAACATTGTTTTATGTTGTTTTTGTGAACAATCCTGCCTTTTTTAGTTTTTACCGTGGTATTATAATTCTGCGCGACAATTTCCTTCCTAAATCTAGGTGAGAACTTGGTTCCCAATCTCTTATTTATCTTAACAAAAATTTCATCTCCTTCAAAATATTGTTTGAGGGGCGTTCGGTTTTTATTGTGGTAAGAAAGATCTGCCATTTGCTTTTCCTGAAGCCTTTTCTTCGTTTCTTCTCTTTCCTCTTCTATTAGCCTGTGGTCGCTACTGACCCGTCTTCCGAAGAAGATTTCAATTGGTTTCTTTCCCGTTGTTGAATGGATAGTGTAGTTATATTCTTTGGTTGATTGTTCCAAAAGTTCTTGGAACGATCGGTGGGTTTTCTCTGTTTGCAGACAACGCATAATCTGCTTTAGAGTAGAATGGAAGCGCTCAACCTGACCGTTCGAGCAGCTTGTGTAAGGGGGGGTGCGATATATTTTGGTGCCAAATTCGTTCTCTATCATAAAGTTAATGGACTCTGAGTTAAATGATCTTTCATTATCTATTACTAACATTTCCGGTACGAGAAAGAAAGAATGTCCCTTAAAGGTTGTCTGATATCCTCTGTTGCCTTTGATTTAATGGGTTTTGCGATAGCGTATTTTGAAAATTTGTCCATTGCTGTCAGAACTAGATTTTTGCGTATCAATAGTATATCTACGTGGATTATTTGTCCAGGGTAATTAGGTATGGGTGTGGCTTGTAGTTGTGGCTTTAATGGGTGGCGATCGTACTTGTTCTCCTTACAAGTGACGCATTTTTATACTCTCGCAACAATGTTGCTAACGAGAGTATTATAGTTTTGTTCACATAACGGTTGTTTGTAAGTCCTAAAACTAAAAGAGTCAGATATAGGGTTATATATACCAAAGTGATCAGGGTGACGAGTAGAGTCGAAATCTGGATGTCTGTCTGTCCGTCCGTCCGTCTGTCCGTCCGTCCGTCCGTGCAAGCTGTAACTTGAGTAAAAATTGAGATATCATGATGAAACTTGGTACACGTATTCCTTGGCTCCATAAGAAGGTTAAGTTCGAAGATGGGCAAAATCGGCCAACTGCCACGCCCACAAAATGGCGTAAACCGAAAACCTATAAAGTGTCATAACTAAGCCATAAATAAAGATATTAAAGTGAATTTTGGCACAAAGGATCGCATTAGGGAGGGCATATTTGGACGCAATTGTTTTGGAAAAGTGGGCGTGGCCCCGCCCCCTAATAATTTTTTTGTACATATCTCGGAAACTACTATAGCTATGTCAACCAAAGTCTACAGAGTCATTTTCTTCAGGTATTTCCATATACATTTCAAAAATGGAAGAAATCGGATAATAACCACGCCCACCTCCCATACAAAGGTTATGTTCAAAATCACTAAAAGTGCGTTAACCGACTAACAAAAACGTCAGAAACACTAAATTTTACGGAAGAAGTGGCAGAAGGAAGCTGCACCCAGGCTTTTTTAAAATTGAAAATGGGCGTGGCGCCGCCCACTTATGGACCAAGAACCATATCTCAGGAGCTACTAGACCGATTTCAATGAAATTCGGTATATAATATTTTCTTAACACCCTGATGACATGTACGAAATATGGGTGAAATCGGTTCACAACCACGCCTTCTTCCAATATAACGCTATTTTGAATTCCATCTGATGCCTTCTCTCCGTATAATACGAGTATATACATTAGGAACCAATGATGATAGCGGAATAAAACTTTACAAAAATACGGTATTTGAAAAATATGTAAATGACGTATTATGAAATCTCGATTATCACTTTACCATGCGAGAGTATAAAATGTTCGGTGACACCCGAACTTAGCCCTTCCTTACTTGTTTTAATTATCTTGTTTATTTTATTCGCCATACTTGGAAAATAGAATTTTCTAAAATTTGTATCTTGTTCTCCCTGCAATTTCTATGCGCTCTCTTATGTTCTTTTATAATAATATTTTCTTGCTCTTCTTCGTTTGTTATGTCTTCCACTTGGAACTGCGAAAACCTAATTTTATATTTGTCAAAATGTAAGGATTTACCCCTTGAATCTTGAATCTTGCCCATAATGTGCTCCTCCGTTTTGATGCAGTTTATTACGGACGGATTTAAATATCTTTTTAAAATAGAAATCAAATTTTGTTCGCAATAATCAGGTTCGGTTAATATATGACGGTGGTAGGTGGGAAATATGATATTAAATTGATATGTTGACGTAACATTCTTATTTAAAAATATTTGGTTTTTAAACGCGTTAATTGGTGCTTCTACGCAGTATATTAAATTGTGGGATGAGCTGTCATCCGAGTTTGTCGCTATTGATAGCGTATGCAAATCTGATTCTTGGTGTTGAATTCTCGACAGTGTGTCGGCCACGACGTTTGTTCTATCTGGTTTATAGTACATTTCATAACTGTATTCCTCTAGTATTGCTTTCCAGCGTTTCATTTTGCTATTAGCATTCTTGTTGCTTAACGCATAAGTTAATGGTTGGTGATCGGTTAATATTTTTACTCTGGCCGATCCATACAGATAATTACGAAATAAATTCAATGCCCAAATGATGGCTAACATTTCTTTTTCATTCGCGGCATAGTGCTCTTCCGCTTTGCTTAATGTCCTAGATAAAAATCCTATTGGTCTATCTGACTGAGACAATACTGCGCCTATGGCGAAGTTGGACGCATTCGTGGTCAGCTCAAATTCTTTGCTGTAATCCGGATACGTGAGGATGATATCCTCTGAGGTGAGGGATTTTTTTATTTTCATGAAAGCTTCTGCCGCTTCCTTATTCAAATTTATTTTTATGTGAGTAGATTTATTCTTTGACGTACGACCGTCTTCCCCTCTTAAAAGAGATGTTAGGGGTTTTGCAAGTTTGGCGTAATCTCTTATAAAACGCCGGTAGTACACTGACATGCCGAGGAAGCTGCGAAGTTGTTTAAAATTTTGTGGTTGTGGAAAGTTTGAAATGGCTTCAACTTTTTTTGGGTTGGTTCTTATGCCCACCGGTGTGATTACGTACCTTAAGAATTCTACTTCTTTTTTGAAAAATTTACATTTTCCTAACTGCACTTTCATATTAGCGTTTTCTAGGGTTTCAAACACCTCATATATATGTTTGAAGTGTTCCTCCTCTGTTTTGCTAAAAATAATTATATCGTCGATATACATACACGTAGCAACATTTCCCTATGTGTTCTCTTAATATATCATCTAATGTGCGTTGAAAAATAGATGACGCATTTTTTAGGCCAAATGGTAGTCGAGTAAATTCGTACTTCCCATTGTTGATATAGAAAGCAGTTTTTTCTATATCAGATTTTTTTAGTGGAATCTGGTGAAAACCACTTTTAAGGTGGAGAACTGAGAAGAAATTGCTATTACCAAGTTGAGAGATTACTTCTATAATTTCCGGAATGGGGTATCTGTCCGCGATCATTACTTTGTTTATTTTCCTATAATCGATGACCATACGGTATTGTTTATTTCCTGCCTCGTCTGGCTTCTTTGGTTCAATCCACACTGGGGAGTTGTACGGTGATCTAGATGGTCTAATTATACCATCCCTTAAAAGCTTTTCTACTTGAGACTCCACTTCCTGTTTCAATGCTGCAGGATATGGAAAGAATTTTGTATAAACGGGGGAATCGGATGTTGTCCGAATTTGTCCGACAACTTTTGTTGTATAGATTAGCTTTTCGTCAGGTTCGGAAAAAAGCTTTGGGTATTTATTTACGATGTTTTCCATCGTGTGCATTTGATTTTTTGAGAGGTTTCCCTCATCTACATTAATTGCGTTCACTCGCTGTGAGGGGAGCTGTTTGAGATGAACCTTAAAGCCGTTACTTAAAGTCATGAAATTTTCTCCAGTGTATATAATGGCTTTAAATTCCCGAAAGGGTATCATTCCCTAGAATACCGTCAAATGTTTTGAGAAGTGGCATTAGATAGAATTTAATTTTATCATTAAAGTTAAAAAGTTGAACATAAGTATGTTCGCTTTTCTTTGCCAGCTCTGGCTTAACATAATTTTTACTGGAACCTGTGTCCACTAAAAATTTTAAAATTCTACCGCTCTCCGCCTTTACTTCGAAGTGGGGGAGCGAAGAGCTAAAAAAAAAAAATGGATATCGCTTGGTTCACCAAATTGCCCGTCTTCCTGTGACGTTGTGTTAATGTGAAATGTTCATTGCTCCTTCCTTCGCTGTTGATTCGGAAATTGTTGTGGCCTCTTGCCGAACTGCTCGCTTCCTTGGGGTCTGTTTACATAGTTAACGCGACGAGAGTGTATGCTCGGGTCGACGTCCATGGGCTCTGGACGTGGCTGCGGTTTCGGAGGTCTTAAGGGGTTGTTATCGTAGTGAAAATTATAATGTTGTTGTTGCCTTGGTTGCCAAGTTGCCCGCTGTGGTTGGGGTAAATGCGCTAACTGGGGGTAAAATTGGTGCCTTTGTGGCTGTGGAAAATTCCTTCTTGCAGGTAAGGGTGGAGGCTGTACTAGTTTTGCATTGTACGCCTGGTTCATACGAAAGTTTTGTTCTGTAGTTTTAAACGGAGATGAAGAGCCTGCGGCAGGTCTGCCGTCTCTCGTATTCCTAATAGTCTAGGTAAATCCTTATTAAACCCTCTTATAAAAGTATCTAACGCTTTGTCCCTATATGCTTGCGTCAGCATGCGAAGGGATTCATTGCCCATATCGAGACAACCTAATTTATTTACTATTAATGAAAGGTGGCTATACACCTGTTGGTAGAAATCTGAAACTGTTCTATTTCCCTGGACCAATGTGGTCATTTGATATTCTAATGTTGACAAGTCGCGCTCGTCACCGTAATGCATAATTAGACATTTGGAAATTGATTTCCAATCAAGTGGGTATTGTATGCTTCCAATGCCGCTTCTGCATTGCCTATGATTTTGTTCCTTATTACGCTTAAAATTCCGTAATACTTCGGTGTCCCCTTTTGAGGTTCATATATCGCTAAAACTCGATCTTCGCTTTTTTTCCACGAGTTGAATTCTCCTGGATTGCCAGAGAATTCTTTTAGACATTTTACGATGTCAATTTACGGTTGCAATTGCATTTGGGTGTAATGCCGCATGTACCACTTGCGGTCCCTGTGTCTTTACTAAATATGTCTGAAGCTATACTAGCTATGAGCCTGGACAGGTCGTCCATGCTCAATTGTGCATTTTGAGATGTCTGAGGGGTATTAGGTGCCGAATTGGAGGAAGTATTGGAGGGCGGATTAAATTATTGGGGTTCGCCCTTTGTATATTTTTAATATTCTTAGTATAATAATATATTAATATTCTTAATATAATATCTAAGTAGTTACTATAGGCTGCTTCCACTTACAGGATTGTTGAAGATTCTGTTGTCGCTGCTACCACCGATAGTATTCCTATTAGCTGCTGTGCCGGATATCTCCACTTGCTGAGCTGCAATTCGCTTGTTAAATATCTGCCTCGATTTTTTCCCTTGCCTGCAATATGCGTTGATTTTTGCTTCCACGAAATTTTGTTGCAATAATTTTAATTTACACTTTGGAGTTGCACGCACACACGTATATTTTCATTAATATTTAGTTCACGCACTCCGCTTGCTGCCTTCAACCGTGATTAATTGTTCGCTTTTTGTTTATATTTTTATTGTTATTGCATTTTCTTAATTTGTGTTTTGCATTATTTTTATAGTTTGTTAATTAGTTTTTTTTTGTTTTATTAAAACTGAAATGATTTGTATCCCTGAACTTGCGTGTATTTTACGTTTAGCAAGTTACATGTCGCCACACTCTTCAATTTGTAATTCTAAGTTTTTTTTCCTTAACTGTTTGCAGATTTAGTTTCTTAAGCAGTCTTTCGATATTTTTTAGTTTTCACACATCGTTAGGTTGGCCTTGGTGCACGCCTTTCTTCAGTTGCTTGGTATTTCTTACACGTGTGGTTTTTAGTTTTGCTTTAAATTTTATTAATAATATCTCCGCGTTTTTATGCACATTGTCATAGATTTCTTAATTAAAAGATAACACTTTGTGTGTCTTTTGTTTTTCACTTATTTAAACACTCACGAATAGAGTTGGCTAGCAACTATTGCTTCCTGTTTGCTTTACGCTACTAGGGAGCCTTTATTCCTCTATTATTTATAGCTTTTTAGCTCGGGCGCCAGTGCCCGTGCCGGAAGTTGTAAGTCGATACTTGGGTAACAAGTGTTGTGTTAACTTATATACATATAAATGAATGATAAACAAGTAAGGAGAGGCTAAGTTCGGGTGTCACCGAACATTTAATACTCTCGCATGATAAAGTGATAATCGAGATTTCATTATACGTCATTTACATATTTTTCAAATACCGTATTTTTGTAAAGTTTTATTCCGCTATCATCATTGGTTCCTAATGTACTATATATTATACAGAGAAGGCATCAGATGGAATTCAAAATAGCGTTGTATTGGAAGAAGGCGTGGTTGTGAACCGATTTCACCCATATTTCGTACATGTCATCAAGGTGTTAAGAAAATATTATATACCGAATTTCATTGAAATCGGTCTAGTAGTTCCTGAGATATGGTTTTTGATCCATAAGTGGGCGAGGCCACGCCCATTTTCAATTTTTAAAAAAAGCCTGGGTGCAGCTTCCTTCTACCATTTCTTCCATAAAATTTAGTGTTTCTGACGTTTTTTGTTAGTCGGTTAACGCACTTTTAGTGATTTTCAACATAACCTTTGTATGGGAGGTGGGCGTGGTTATTATCCGATTTCTTCCATTTTTGAACTGTATATGGAAATGCCTAAAGAAAACGACTCTATAGAGTTTGGTTGACATACCTATAGTAGTTTCCGAGATACGTACAAAAAACTTAGTAGGGGGCGGGGCCACTCCCACTTTTCCAAAAAAATTACGTCCAAATATGCCTCTCCCTAATGCGATCCCTTGTGCCAAATTTCACTTTAATATCTTTATTTATGGCTTAGTTATGACACTTTATAGGTTTTTGGTTTCCGCCATTTTGTGGGCGTGGCAGTTGGCCGATTTTGCCCATCTTCGAACTTAACCTTATTATGGAGCCAAGGAATACGTGTACCAAGTTTCATCATGATATCCCAATTTTTACTCAAGTTACAGCTTGCACGGACGGACGGACAGACGGACGGACGGACAGACAGACATCCCGATTTCGACTCTACTCGTCACCCTGATCACTTTGGTATATATAACCCTATATCTGACTCTTTTAGTTTTAGGACTTACAAACAACCGTTATGTGAACAAAACTATAATACTCTCCTTAGCAACATTGTTGCGAGAGTATAAAAATGTTCTACAAGCAATCGAGAACCAACTTCTTATGAAAAGGGTCGGAACCAATGAAGTGATATAAACACATTTGGATAATCAAAGTTAAACTCTTACTTATAATAGTAATTGGACATCAAAAACTCATTTTAGTGGACAATCAAAGGTAACTTTATACTTTGCTTCGGGGGTGGTTAAAAATCGTATTTCTAATAAAAGCCGTAATGAGCTACTGGAAATTTAAAAAACTGAAGGTTGTACTATCTAGAGAAGCACTGCTAAGAACCTTTTTCACTCGAAGTATGGATATAATTCCAATGGTAACTGGTGAATACTTCCATTTTGGAATTGAGAAAGCACTTTTAATACATCCTAATGCAAATGCAAAGGAATTACTAATCGACATACATATATACATACATACTAGCAAATACCCGGCGTACTTTGTTACGCCGCAAAAACTGAAACGATGAGGGTATTGCAAAGAATTTAATGTAGTTTAAAATGCAAATAAAAGAATACCTTTATTCGTACATGTAAACACACATAAGTACAAGAGTATAATATGTAACTTATGTTAGACTTACAAATATTTACTACCCATATTTGAATTAATTGCAAACACTTTTAAATTCATAAACGTTATAAATAATTTGTTTATTAAATTCTTTTTTACAGAAAAATTAAAAATAGATAAAACAAGTAAGGAAGGGCTAAGTTCGGGTGTCACCGAACATTTTATACTCTCGCATTATAAAGTGATAATCGAGATTTCATTATACGTCATTTACATATTTTTCAAATACCGTATTTTTGTAAAGTTTTATTCCGCTATCATCATTGGTTCCTAATGTACTATATATTATACAGAGAAGGCATCAGATGGAATTCAAAATAGCGTTATATTGGAAGAAGGCGTGGTTGTGAACCGATTTCACCCATATTTCGTACATGTCATCAGGGTGTTAAGAAAATATTATATACCGAATTTCATTGAAATCGGTGGAGTAGTTCCTGAGATATGGTTTTTGGTCCATAAGTGGGCGAGGCCACGCCCATTTTCAATTTTTAAAAAAAGCCTGGGTGCAGCTTCCTTCTGCAATTTCTTCCGTAAAATTGAGTGTTTCTGACGTTTTTTGTTAGTCGGTTAACACACTTTTAGTGATTTTCAACATAACCTTTGTATGGGAGGTGGGCGTGGTTATTATCCGATTTCTTCCGTTTTTGAACTGTATATGGAAATGCCTGAAGGAAACGACTCTGTAGAGTTTGGTTGACATAGCTATAGTAGTTTCCGAGATACGTACAAAAAACTTAATAGGGGGCGGGCCAACGCCCACTTTTCCAAAAAAATTGCGTCCAAATATGCCTCTCCCTAATGCGATCACTTGTGCCAAATTTCACTTTAATATCTTTATTTATGGCTTAGTTATGACACTTTATAGGTTTTCGGTTTCCGCCATTTTGTGGGCTTGGCAGTTGGCCGATTTTGCCCATCTTCGAACTTAACCTTCTTATGGAGCCAAGGAATACGTGTACCAAGTTTCATCATGATATCTCAATTTTTACTCAAGTTACAGCTTGCACGGACGGACGGACAGACGGACAGACGGACAGACAGACATTCGGATTTCGACTCTACTCGTCACCCTGATCACTTTGGTATATATAACCCTATATCTGACTCTTTTAGTTTTAGGACTTACAAACAACCGTTATGTGAACAAAACTATAATACTCTCCTTAGCAACATTGTTGCGAGAGTATAAAAAAGGTAACAATTCAAAACTCTTGCATAAAATAAATAGGATTGTATTGAGTAAATATTAATTCAAGATATGAAATAAGGTATACTATAATTGATGTATTTTGGAACAATAACCAAAAAGGATATATTTTAATTATTAAAAACTTCAGTGAATACAACATTTTTTGTTTTATTTCCATTGCCAGAAATGAGAAAATTTTGGTTTTGCAGGGAACCAATTCGTGACAGAGCCACATATAATTGACCGTGAGAAAATACTTCGTTTCGAAGATCTATGCCAACAGTATTAAATGTTTGCCCTTGGGACTTATTAATGGTAATCGCAAAACACGTCTTAACGGGGAACTGTACTCTTTTGAAACTAAATGGAAGATCTGTAGGTATCATTGGTATCCGAGGGATCATTGGGCTTTCGCCTGCTGCAGGTCCGGTTAAAATGTTTGCTTGAATGATATTAGGCATCAAGTGCGTTATCTTCAGTCGAGTGCCATTACATAAATTGGGAGGCTTAAGATTTCGTAGAAGGATTATTGGCGTACCAATTTTAAGTTCTAGTTAAAATGGAGGTAGTCCCGAGGGATTAAGAGAGTTAAGAAACTCCGTTGGATAGTGAACAACGTCTCCTTCATCTGTCACTGTGTCAAAAGAATTGTAAATTTTATATTCTGATAATATTCTTTGACAAACGGCTTTTTTTAATTTCGTCTGCAGCGGAATTCACCACCACCATTAACCACATAGAGTCCTTGTGGTGCAAATTAATAATATCTGGATACACGTTATCAATAAGTTGGTCAACTGTTCTAACACAGGTTCCTGCAATATCTGGCATTATTACATAACCATCTTTGGTGACAGATTTGCAACCGTTACCTATTTTAAGTAGGAACTCTGCAAACCGATTGGATGGTCCAGCTCCACAAAGATTTATTCGCATATTGGCAGTCAATTTTAATTTTTGTACATGAGACCACAATTCCGATTTCTTTATGCACGCGTTAACAATATCTGCTCTTGTACCCTTAGGAACCACCGGTAGAGTTTGTCTAAAGTCTCCTGTGAATACGAATGTAACTCCACCCATTGCCGCATGCGAAGATCTTAAATCTTTAAGAGTTATATCGACCGCATCGATATGACACTTATGAGACATTGTGCACTCGTCCCATATTATTAGCGATGCTTTCTGAAGTATTTCGGCCATAGGGCTATTTTTCTTGATCGAACAAGTACACCTTTGTTCCGGTAACAAACTAAGTGGTAGCTTAAACGTAGAATAAGCAGTTCTTCCTCCACACAGAAGAGTAGCAGCAACAGCAATTTTGCCTTCACCACGAACTTTAGCTAAAATTAGTGAAGTTACGCAGGTTTTGCCTGTCCCTCCTGGCGCGTCTATAAAAAAAACTTTTCCCATATTATTATCCACACTTGAAATTATCTTATCGTATATTATTCGTTGCTCTGACGTTAGCTTTGGTTCATTTGCTAGTAAAAATTGCTGTAGCTCATGGGTATTATACGTTGTTTCCCGCGTGTAACAAATGTGGTCTAGGTTTGAGTTACTTCGATTTGGTTCAGGCAAACCGAAATCCTTTAGGTGTTTTTCTCCGTAAGAGAAAACTAAATTCTCAAGTAAAATTAGTCCTGTATTAAAAATGTCATCAGTAAACTCCATCTCAGGATCATTACTACTCTCGCGCATATTATGTAAAATATCTGCACATAAATCTTTGCAGAATAAATTCCATAATCCTTTCGGATCAGAAATTTCGCAATAAATAAGCATTATCGCAAAAAGCTCTCGCATTTTGCATGCGCTATCAGAAATGGTGGCATCAAACAATGTATTCTTCCAGTGGCTATCGTCCAGTAGCAATTGTCGTGCTTGGCAAGCCGCCTGATATGTTGAATATAGTTGACCATCTTCTCGCCGTAAATCAGTGAATGATGTCGGTCCTCGAACATGATGCAGCAATAGTCTAAGGTAGAAGCATTCTGAGTAATTGGGATGTATTGTGTATACCCTTCCTAACGCAGTATCTCGCTTAATACCGGGATGATTAGGGACATTCTGTCCACGTTTTCTACGTTGCCATTTTTTATTAGTCCAGGTGTAGAATGTGGGTACTTCAGAATACAACAAAGTTTTTGCAAAATTATCAAAAAAAATGCTGTCAAAGTTGTTTGTGGTGGTTGCTGTAGCACGTGTTCAACATTATTCGGTGTGAAGTAAACTCTTTGTCCATTTTCTAAGTGAACAGATAAATGTACAACTGTTGGGAAACGCTCATGAACCGAAAATCCCAATAACCTCCAAATACCCTCCGATGTACTTAGATATCGTCCATTCAAAAAATTTTGCACCTCGTCTTTATTGTTCTGAACAGAAAAGGTCGCTGCGTCGCTGCCTTTGTTGACATATTTACAAATGTATTTAATTGCTTGCACAGAATGGCAGTCCTCTACATTGATGTGGGCGGAGAAACACCTGGAAAGAACGGGGCAATATGGAACAATCCATCGATTGTCGACTTTGTACCAAGAGGCAAGTAAATGGGTATGTCCACCATCCGCTGGAGACTTTCGCCTATATTTTGGATATCCATCTTCTCCGGTCTGAGTATGCTGCAGAAACTCGCGCGGGTATCTTTTTGAGCATCGTCCATTCGACATGCAGGGTGCTGATGGGTTATTAGACCCACATGGACCGTGGATCATATTTTTAGTAACAATATCATACAGCAAAGGATCTACTTCTTTATTTGGAATTTCCGCTGATATAATCCGATCCATTTCATCGGGTAGAACTTTGTCTGCTAGCCAAATTAAAATATGCGCGTGAGGCAAACCCCGTTTTTGCCATTCAACTGTAAACATATGGCACCTAACTTTCCCAAAAATTTCTTTTTTCGTAATTATACTCATGAGTTGATGTAGTTTGATATGGAATAATATTCTTGAAACAATGTCATGACGCTCACATGGTCGTTGATTTGGAAACAATTCGTTTTTGATATCACTCCATTCTGGATTACATGTAAAAGTTACAAATAAGTCAGGTCTACCATAATGACGGACATATAAGAGTGCATCTTGTGTCCGTTCATGCAAATATCGAGGTGAGCCAGTAAACGAAGAAGGCAAAATTACCAACTGGCCAATATTTTCGGGGTTGCGATCTTCGTTAACCGCATCTCTTAGGTGTAAATAATTTTCTGCACGTAACGTATTTTGATGTCCTCGTATAAAATTCAGCCTTTCCGTAATCATTTTAGCAGCCATGTCCACACAGTATTGGTTGAAGAGATATCCATATCTTTGAATCGCATTAAAGCTATCTTCCCATACCATAATTCTATATGCGTAAAATTGCATACACGAAATTGTTTTTTGTGGAATAGGCGCCCCAATGTTTGGACAAGTTTGCGGTATATTAAGCTTTTATTGTGAAAACCATATATTTATTATTAACCAAATTAGTTTCACTTAAATCTAATCTTTACCTTTTGATTTAAAGACAATAAATTTCCAATTTTACTCTACCCTTTGCAGAATACGATCATAAAAGGTTGGTACGCAGCTCTCAAGTAATTGCTCAAGAAAAAAAATACATTATTTCTCAAGTAATTTTGACAGCTGGTTACGCATTGTGAATGATCTACATTAGAAGAGCAAGAGAGAATAAACAAAGAAAACAAACTTTGTGCGTAACTTAAGCTTAGTACGCAGCTCTCAAGAAACGTAAAAACTTCATATAAAAAAACTCTTAAGAAACGGTCAAGAAACTTTCCTGCGATAAATTTACTTGTGCTAGTACGCAGCTCTCAAGAAATCTAGTACTAATTTTTGATACTTTTTTTCAGTAAAATGTGAATATGGCAAACCTGGTTTTGCGAAGAAACATCAAATCAACAATTGTTTCTTGAAGGAAATTCAAGTAATCGTCAAATTCATCCTAAATTAGTTGAAATCATTATTATGAAGTATATTCCATTTTGAAATGTTGTATAAAACCTACCAATCATCAACAACATTTCTTAAATCTCAATGAAAATATGTATGTTACCATACACATACACACATACATATTACGCACAAAGTTTGTTTGTAGATCATTCACAATGCGTAACCAGCTGTCAAAATTACTTGAGAAATAGTGTATTTTTTTATTATTTGTAGAGTGCATACATATGTATGTACTTTACTTCATTACGTTATGCTGGAAAAGATGTGCAGAGATGGAAGAGAGAGAGAGTGCGTACCGCAAACGATAAAGGGCACACGCACACACACAAAGCGCGCTTCGCTGTAGACTGCGGAAAACCTTATGTGTGCAATATTTTTGGTTTTTCAAAAACTTCAACCCGAAAGAAAAAGGATTTGATTTCGGAAAATTAAAAAAATAAGTATGCCACTCGCGAGCCTGGAGCAAATGCTTTATTTAGAAAAAAATTTATAAAAATCGCTTCACAACTTTAGGAGATTAGCCGTTACAAACATTTTTCATATAAGCGATTTTATATAAATAGTATAGATTTGTGGACGGCATACTGATATTTAAAAGTTCTTCGACATCATTATGGCCAATTGTGAATTGTAAAATATGTTGCTCTTAATTTTACAAAACAAGTACACAAAATCCAGATTAAGTGTTTTGACAAAGATAAATTACATCACAAAATATTATGTTTATTAAAATGTATTCCAAAAGAGTTTTCACGAAAAGATAGAATATTTTATGTGGCTCAGAGATGGAAAGCAAAGGAATTTCGGCAAGTAATGCTTTATATTGGAAAAATTATTTTTAAAGATATATTGCACAAAGATTTATATAATCACTTTTTGCTTTTACATAAAGCATATCGTTCTGTTTCCTGTCCTTCAAATCGTCGATACAATTTGCAATGCGCCCAACAACTCATGGAAGCTTTTGTTGCCGAGTTTGCTTTACTGTATGGAAGAGATAAGATCAGTTATAACGTACACAACTTTACATTTAGCATAATGAACTGAAAGCTATGGAAATGCTGATTATTTTCTCAGCACACAAATATGAGAACTTCTTACTTAAGTGAACGGCTCAATAACAGTTTCGTTGAATGGCATTGGTTTTTAAAAAGGAAAACTCAACATTTTCACCACTTGGTGAAAAATATGAAAACTATTTATAAGTAAATGAGATACTAGTTCAACATGTTTTTTCTATCTGGAAAGCGTCCTGATCATTTTTGCAATACAAGAAATATGACTATTTTTAAAGTACATATGTATGTGGTTTTCTGGTGGATGACAATGGAAAGTAGTAGTCGGTAACTTTTTTACAGGTGCAGAAAGTTGATTTCAATATGCTATAGACTCTAAAAATTGCTTAGGAATATACATATGTATATGAAAAATCTCTTAATGCTAATCGAAAAAAAATGGAATGCGTGCCGTGTGTATACTGTAAAATATTTTGCATTCTGATGCTGATTATTTTGTGTTCATTCCAATCAGATATCAATGTCAAAACAAAAAAGTTAGTAAATGTTGATAATATTTTCATTTCAGATCTGATAAATTTATTATTACCGACAATGTTGAAGTTCAAAAATATTCCAAACCCAGGTAATATTGCTGGAAACTATATCACTAATGGTATAGGTAAAAGCATTAAATTACTTTAATTATTATTAAATTATATCTTTTCTAGAAAAAAAATGAAGAAGTTCTCGAAGTGATAAAAAATTTGAAAATAAACTTGATTGCCTCTCAGCCGAAATCGGAATGTTAAAAGAAACTATGTGCAAACATACTGTATTGAAGTTAAAATTTTTCCTATTAATTATACAGTGGAGATAAATACAGCAGAAGAGCTGATTAAAAATACCACTTTTATCAATCCTTTGTAAAGAAAAAGTTATTTGTTTATGTTATCTATTTTTTATCTTTTGCAAAAAGAAAAGAAAGCAAACTTTTCATTCTATGGGGATTTTGAAAAATCTATTAAGCTGACCTTTGAAAAAATGCACGTTTTTCAAGTTCCGTTTGACAATTGCCCAATACTTCTCTATCGGGCGAAATTCTGGAGCGTTTGGAGGGTTCTCCTATTTTTTAACAAAATTGAAATTGTTATCTTTCAACAAAGCCAAAGTGGAATAATCGTAGAGCACTGTGGGTAAATCGGGCAAAAATAATGTTGATGTGTTTTTTTATGAAATGGTATACATAAGTGTCTACCTCTTATAATTGTCGGCCGAGGTGGGGTATGTCCATTCTCTTTTCAAAGGTCTTTTTCAAAAATTTGGCCCATAGTGACGCCCAGCACGAATATTACAAGAACTCCTACCGATAGTGTGAAAATGGATGAAATCGGCTGAAAACTCCGCTCACTCCACATATAACGGTACTGTTCAGAACTAATAAAAGCGCAATAAATCAAAAACTACATAAATACGACAGAAACGTAAAAATTTACCGAAAAAATGGTATGACAAGGCTTTATAAGGAACGTGGTAAAAATTGGACGATGGGCGTGGCACCGCCTACTTTTTGGTGAAATCCCATATCTGACGGATTTCGATAAAATTTGGTGTGTGGCACCAAAGTAAGGAACGGCTATGTTCGGGAGCAACCGAACACTTTGTACTCTTGCAACTTGCAAGAATTAAAGTCAGGGAAATACCTTAAGATGTAAAACGTCAACGAAAGGATCGGATTCTAAGAAGTTTTATTTATACATATATTCTATATACATAACTCATAAACTGGACGATAAATCCGGCATAAGATTTGTTAGAAAAACGTAAGTCATTATATGTAGTATACCTTAATTATCGTTAAGGTACCTCACATACAATCACTAATCATATAGAGCAAAGTTAGCCGGATGTTCGAAAATCCTGGTAATGGTTACAAGGGGGTTGGATCAAGTTTTTGCTCAAATGTATCCCTTTTTGATACAAAGATACACTGTCATCATTCAAACACGCTCTCCAAATTTCATTGAGATAACTCAAATATTGGCTGATATATCCAGCATAAAGTCACCTGGAAGTTCGAAAATCTTTATATTAGCTATATGTGGGCTCAGGGAAGTATTGACCTGATTCGACTATTGTCAGGGAAGGATTATCCCTGAATTTCAATTACACATCTCACACATTGACCGATATTTTCGGTTAAAAGTCAACTATTCATACTGGGGTCCACATATTCGCTACCTAGGGCCTTGAAGAGTTTTGGTTGGATTTGGACAACTTTTGGTCAAAAGATGCCCAAATCATTGTAAGGAAATGATTACTGCAAATTTTTTTCCGTTATATTAATTCTTAATTTATGTAATGGAAAGTGAAAGAATCAAATGGAATTTTAAATTGTTTTACATATGTATATGATAAGGAGGCGTAGTTGTTGTCCGATTTTGGCTATTTTCACAATGTAACATAGGAATGTTAGGAAAATGTTACGTACTAAATTTAGTCGAAATCGGTTGGTCGGGTCCCGCGGTATGGGATTTCACCAAACTCGATTAGGTTTAGGTGATACGCACAACCGTTAGATGGACACAATTATAATACTCAGTAGCAACTGGTTGCAAGAGTATAAAAAGAGGGTTTAAATAAAAAATTTAGTATTTGTGTAAAAATCAAGCACGTCGAAACACTACTACGACTACAGTGCAAAGTCACCTCCCAGATCCCGTAAAGGTTGTTGTAGCTTAAGTGGTTTATAATGGTATGACTGTATGTCAAAAATGGGTTGAATCGGACCAATACTTCCTTAGCCTCCATATACATAATATAAAGATTTTCGAACTTCGGCGTGACTTTGTACCGTATACATATACCAATATGTGAGTTATTCCAATGAAAATAAGGGAGCGTTTCAATAATTTTTCCAGAATATTCATTGATCTATTTGAGGGTTCTAATTTCAGTGAAAAATATCTATACATATGCCAACAATTCTAATTAAAACATTAACTGTAAACATACATACATACAAGATGTTTATATATGTATGTATTTACCTGCTATTCCTACCTATTTCTTCTTCTTCTTCTTCTTTATTGGCGTAGACATTGCTTACGCGATTATAGCCGGGTTAACAACAGCGCGCCATCGTTTTTTCTTTTCACTACGTGGCGCCAATTGGATATTCCAAGCGAAGCCAGGTCCTTCCAACGGAGTGGAGGTCTTTCTCTTCCTCTGCTTCACCCGGCAAGTACTGGGTCGAATACATTCAGAGCTGGAGTGTTTTCGTCCATTCGGACAACATGACCTAGCCAGCGTAGCCGCTGACTTTTAATTCGCCGAGCTATGTCAATGTCGTCATATAAGTATCTCATACAGCTTATCGTTCCATCGAATGCGAAATTTGCCATGGCCAACGCGCAAAGGACCATAAATCTATCGCAGAACTTTTCTTTTGAAAACTCGCAACGTCGACTCATCAGTTGCGAGTTTTCAAGAGAATATAGAGTTTAGTTTTTGTTCGTCGAGAGGGGACTTTACTTCTCTATTGCCTACTCAGTCCGAAGTAGCACTTGTTGGCAAGTGTTATCCTGCGTTGGATTTCCAGGCTGACATTGTTGGTGGTGTTTATGCTGGTTCCTAAATATACGAAACTATCTACAATTTCAAAGCTATGACTGTCAACAGTGACGTGAGAGCCAAGTCGCGAGTGCGACGACTGTTTGTTCGATGAGGAGATATTTCGTCTTGCCCTTGTTCGCAGCCAGACCCATTTGCTTTACTTCCTTGTACAGTCTGGAGAAAGCGGAACTAACGGCGCGGGTGTTGAGGCCGATGATATCAATACGGCACAGCCATATTAGTTTTAAAATAATACCAAACTCGGACATCGCGGCGTAAAGGCAGCACGAAAAGGAGGACGATGGGCTTTAAACTTTCCCACAATATGCTCTATAGAACCTTATATGCGATGTTGAGGAGGCTTATCCCACGGTTGTTGGGGCAGATTGTGGGGTCTCCCTTTTTGTGGATTGGACAGAGCACACTTAAACTCCAATCGTTGACATGCTTTCGTCCGACCATATTTTACAAAGAAGCTCATGCATACTCCTTATCAGTTCTTCGCCGCCGTGTTTGACCGGCAATCCATCGGCCACCGCTGCTTTGTTGTTCTTCAGACGGTTAATTGCTATTCGAACTTTTCGTAGTCGGGCAATGGAACATCGTCATCGATTGGGGAATCTGGTTCGCCATCTCAAAATGTTACACTTTTGCTGGAGAGGTTTTCCCTTCATAATTTCAGTATAATTTCCTATAAGAGTATGCTTCGGTCTGTTAGTCGCCCCATATTTTCGTAGTATATTCGAGCATTACATCTGTCAGCTAGGTTATCAAGCTCTCCATAATCACGCATTTCGGCCTCTTCCATCTATCCCACCCCGCTCGTGTTTCACTTGCAGATTTACGTAAGCAGCTTGAAATGCCGTCCCACAGTGTTAGGTCTGCGGGGCAACGCACGTCAAGGACACTGGTTACGAACGTTTCGATCCGGTTATACCCAAGTAGCTTGATAAATTTTTTATGCTGAAATATATATAACAGACAGCCATATTTGCGAGTTATCTCAGAGCTTGTTTTACTCATAACAGTGTATCTTTGTCCCTAAAATAGATAAAATTGATCTGGCCCCGATATAACTAATTTTAGGATTTTCGAACATCCGACTGACTTTACTTCATAATATTGGTGGTTTTATATGATAATAGTTAATAGAAGTCGGGACCCATATACTAAATATATTTGTTTTAGTTTTTCTAATAAACATTATACCGAATATGTCGCGCAGCGTACTCGTATGTATAAGTATATAAAGTGTACACAAAACATTTTTAAAACTCTCTTAAACCTCAATATACTAAATTATTTTAATATTTCGAAACACTTATGTACACATTTTAAACAAGCGTACCAAGAGCAATTTTATACATTACATACATATGTATTTTATGAACAAACAAAGTAATTCGGAAGTCAAAGATTAAATAACATTTGGGTAGAATTCTAACAACGTCAATTTTTAATATTGACAAATACCCGCTCTTCCTAAAAGAAATGCACGAAATTCAAGAATAAATCTTTCAGAAAAATTAGAGAAAATTAGAAAGTATAGCATTATATCATCCTTTGTACAATTGTGTTATAAAATGCTGACCATCGATCTATGGCGATGAAAAGTTGTGGTACGGAGAAGCGCATTTTTGTTGATTTTCTCGTACTGTTGTTTTTTTTTTGTTTTTTTTGAAAATGGAGGAGAAAGTGCCTGGATATTCCACCTCAATACAACTTTGACAACTAGCGTGTGACGAGATTTTTAGATGAATCTATTAGACCATGTCGATTGGGTTATGACGAATTTTGCTAAGGGCAAGTACATAGTTCACTAGATCTTCTGTAGACTACTCTACGCCAAAAGTATTTTGTAGTAGCACAGCAGCGGGCGCATGCAAGGTACATTCATCAAGAGCAAAAACACATAAAGATTTCAATGGAGATGCAGTTCTGGCACTGATGATGAAGTAGCTTGATTTTATTTCTATTGAGGACAGGCACTACCTGACTAGCTTCGAGCGCACAGTTAGCGAGCTCAACGCTAGTATTCCCGCTCGCTGTTGGTGTGCATGCTCACTTCCTTGAAATATGCTTTGGTTCGTAGAAGTACGTCTACCGTTACCTTAATAGCAGCCGATTCTGATGGAAAGACATGTTATAGTTGCCTGGTAGCTTAAAGCTAGGATTGACGGAAAGTTTCAGAGAAAACTCTCTCCTCCAATGCGTATCCACTTTCAAGTAACAACATTGGTTGTATATCATATTCGATACATTACTCACTTACTTGCTCTTCACATGTACATATGTACATGTATGACTTATGTATGTAGAAAAAAGTTTTAGTCGATCAATACTTTCCAACATTCGTTCATAACCACAGTTCACATATTTTTACACGAGCTCGCCTCACATGATTTAAATCAGGCCCGTCCAACATAATTTTGTGAAGGGCCAGGTTTAGCATTTTCATAACCGTAGCGGGCCAAAAAAAAAAATAAAATGACCTTCAGTTTTGGTATATTTATTTATTTATAAAAAGCAACATCACATAAATCTTAGTATATTATTATTAATGTAACTATGGCCTTAGCATATAAAGATATTCCTATTCTTAAAATCTAATTAATGAGATGTCTGAAATTTTTTCTGTTTGCACAGCGCATCTATGTCAGCTGGAGTTTTAGAAGTGGCTATGCGCAAAATGCCTTTAAGATGGCTATCTAATAAAGATGATCTGGTTTTTATTTGTTAAATTTCATGCGAGAAAACAGCTGCTCGCAAACATATGTACTACCAAATAAAGAAACATGTTGAATAGCCAGATTAGTAAGGTTTGGGTATTGACTGGGTGTAATTTACTTTTTGTTAAATTAAATTAAGTTTGGAAGACAATATGCTGTTTTTAGATGAGAGCTGCTTTGCAATTCTATTAACTCCAGCTGTAAACTCAGCGCAGCGCCTTCAATTTCAACATCAAATGGATTTTGAAACACTTTCATGCAGGGAGTTTGTGATTTGAAGTCTGCGAATCTGTCGTCAAACTCGTTCCTTAATCTTTGTAACATCAACACGTACTTGTCAAAATCCAAGGTATCTTGCTTTCCTGTAGATAAGGTCTCCCAATGAATCAACTGCTTTTGTTCCAGCTGCTTTTCCAACAACAAAAGCTTTTTTGTGAAAGCTAGAACGTGTTCGTATAACTGTGTGCATAGTTGGTCTTTCCCTTGTAGTTTTAAGTTAAGATCAGAAAGATATTTAGTTATGTATATCAACCAGGAAAGCCAGATCTGCCAACCACTCCTCATCAGTAAGGAAAGTAATTTCTTGGTCTTTGTTGCCAAGAAAAATCTTTTAGTCGTCCAGCATGGAATAGAATCGTTTTAGTGTAGCTGCTCTGCTGAGCCAGCGAACGCGACTGAAGTCTTCGTGATCTGAACCGACATCAGCCAGAAAAGCCTGGAACTGTCTGTGGTTAAGCCCTCTTGCGCGTATAAAATTAACTGTCTGCACTACTTTATTCATCACGTGTTTCAGGCCTATACAACTGGGATGCCCAAAGACTATAAGAGATGGCGGGCCGGGTGAAGGGCCTATGCGGGCCGGATGGTGGCCCGGGGGCCGTATGTTGGACAGGCCTGATTTAAATCAATCCCACATTACACGAGGCTGATCTGCAGGTACATATGTATACTTATCTACATACATTGGTTCAGTTTAATGTGCTCATATGATTTGATTTGAACCGAAGTCGGCCATACCTTTCACTCTATCGTGATTGATGCAAAATTGTTCATATTGCATTGGTCGGTATTTTAATAGAACAACAATGTTGTTGTATATCGCGCAAGGTCGTTTGATCTAACTTAATAATATTCATTGCAGGGAAATGCAGCACCCTAACAAATAAATTTTTCAAAATTTTAATTTCGGTACCTTTATTGGATCTCAATATATTCATTGAAAAGTGAAAGTATCTGATTTTGGAGTTTAAAATAGTGTTATGTTCCCATTGAAGTATTTCTAAACCTCTCCATATGTAGTTCTACCATGACATAGTTTCTATAAAATGTAATGTACATATATGGTACGTTTAGTATTTTTCAACAGAACTTATTAATAGGGGATAAGGTAATTTCAATCGTTATCACACTATACGAAAAAATTGTGAAAGAAAATGTTTTTACTATTTTTGATTTTGATATACTTAAACTTTAAGCCTACTAGAAGGCGGAGCTAATTTTACTTTTGTAGATTTACTTGTGTCTTGGTTAAAGCCGTTTATAACTTTCACTTATCGATAATTTTCAATTCCAATCTTCTCAGAGGGCCAATATACATATATGTACATGTGCAGTACTTCAGTAAGATATATTGAATACATACAAGTATACCCTGAACAGGGTATATTGAGCTTGCCACGAAAATTGTCGCACCCAGAATGAAACGTCGGAGACCCTATACAAAATATATTATATATAAATGATCAGCATGACGAGCAGATACTATATCCATGTCCATCTGTATGTTCATCCGTCTGCTTATATAAAAGCGTATTAGTCCATCAGTTTTTGAGATATTGATCTGAAATGCACCGTTTCAAAATCGCCGATACTGGACCACTTTATAAAATACCTGCTATACAAACTGAACTATCGGAATTAAGTTCTGGTATGGAAAACTTTTTGTTCAGTAGTACAATTTTCGAAGAAATTGTTCAGATCGCACAATAAGAACTGGCCGGTAAAAATTAAGTTCTTGTACGGAATCTTTTGTGCAAAGTTAAAATTTTGTTTTATTTTTTATAAAATTGAAGCTTGCTCGGAGAAATTTAACTCGGTTCGTTAAGATGGTCATTTTGATATACGTACTATACATATGCATATATATGTTTTTTTGCAAAGCTGAGGCGTTTCACCCGATTTCGAGCAGAAATATAAGGTTTCTTTCTTGGTACTCTACCATGAAGTCCATTCTCATTTAGAGCTCTGCGTACGGTGGAGGAGCTAACTGGCGTACTTCGTTCCTGGGAGAGATTTTCAGCAATTTTTACTGCGCTAGAACTCGGATTTTTTTTAACATCTCGAACAATATTTCGTACTTCAGTTGCACTCAGTATACGTGGGCGCCCAGATCGATGAGCATTATTGCTATTTCCACGAATTGTATTATTATTTATAATTATCTGGATCGTTGCTCGACTTTTGTTGAAAATTTTGCCAATTTCGCCTAAAGATTTACCATTTTTTCTGTGACTCACCACTAAATTTCTAATATCAACTGAAATATCTTTACCGCGAACCATTTTGACGCAACCACTCAGCCCGAATTAAAGCAACGAAATAAATTTCAACAGTGATTGAAATTTAAGGACTTACTCAAAACGTTCATAAGCATTGGCGCCAGTAACGGGACTTAAAAAATTCAAATATGAGAATATTGCAGACTGTATGCTAAGTTTTGGTTGCATTTTTTTGGTGTTTTTTCCTTTCAATTTGAATATTCTGTAAATAGTTTTGGTGTTGTTGCTGAAATTTGCCGTTTACAAACATCATACTGAGTATGGTATATTAACAAAAAAAGTTTAAGAGAAATCGTTTTCTTTAAAAAAAATTTTACGTTTTTCATGCAAGTACTAGCTGTATGCTAATTTTTGACGCTGACTGTATATTCGTATATATTGACCACGCTACTCTAAAATTTTTATGAAATAAGAGTTAGTTCATTTATATATGTAGTATACTAAAGGACCCCGAACACGCTTTACTGTGGCTAAAGTATACACTAATTATTAACTAAAATAACCCCGTGTATTACTTCCAAATTTGAAAATAGTTGATACTAATTTTCATCGATTTGTTATTGAGCACAAAAAAACATAAAATATATTATCACGTATTATATTTTTTAATTTTATTAATTTTATATTCAACTTGTAAGATATTATTAATTTGTTAAAGTTGTTAGCTGATCATACTTGTGATATTGAAAGAGGGTAGATCATTCTTAATTTTTAACAATAATATTCATAGTTTTTTAATTATAAAAATTTTCAAATTCATTTTAAATCTGCAAGAGGAAAGAGGAACATTTCACCATTAAAATTTTCAGTCAAAATGGTTGCTATACATAATAATATTTCCTGCAATCTTTTCGATTACCAAACTTGGGGCGTTGCTTAATTGATTATTTTATTAAATAAAAATAGTTGAACAATTTTCAACCGATGATTATATGATATCATTCCGGGATATATCTAGATAATTTTCGTTTTCATTTTCATCAACAACAGTATCGAATGATTTAAAATAGGTACATACATCCATTTGCTTGAGTTCAACTGTTATTTGTTAATTAATTTCGTGAAATTCTACATTTTTAGCCAATAAGAATATATTCCGATTATTGAGCTAGTTATGATTCAAACAATTAATTTTTACTTTCAGAAATATAATCTCACTTAATCAAATTTTTTTCGTTTTGAACTGCGTATTTGGTTGCCGTTGTATTCTATCATTCTCAATATATAGAAATTGTATTATATCTGAGACTGAATCAGTTTGCAATTGCTCACACATATTTAAGGTTGCCTTGGGATAAGTGAAGAATGACAATCCCAGACAGTGGTCATTAACCTTTTTATCAACACTGCAGCTAATCCGTTATTTTTTATGTTTGATATTGCGTTTGGTTTGTTATGAATGCTTATGCGTCATTCGCCCAAAATCTAGCAAAGTGGCCGCAATTCCTTGGCGATGCAATTGTCAATGCGATTTTCTGTTGTTATATTAAAAATATCTTATAGCAACAATCAGTATAATCCATGTCTACGCAAATTGCTTTACTTTTACAGTAGGTATGTGTTGTTATTTTTATACCCTGAACAGGGTATATTAAGTTTGTCACGAAGTTTGTAACACCCAGAAGGAATCATCGGAGACCCTATAAAGTATATATATAAATGATCAGTATGTCGAGCTGAGTCGATTTAGCCATGTCCGTCTGTCTGTCTGTATATATACGAACTAGTCCCTCAGTTTTTAAGATATCGTTTTGAAATTTTGCAAACGTCATTTTCTCTTCAAGAAGCTCCTCATTTGTCGGAACGGCCGATATCGGACCACTATAACATATAGCTGCCATACAAACTGAACGATCGGAATCAAATGCTTGTATGGACAACTTTCACATTTGACAAGATATTTTCACGAAATTTGGTATATATTATTTTCTAAAGCAACAATGTAATCTCCGAAGAAATTGTTCAGATCGGTTAACTGTAGCATATAGCTTCCATACAAACTGAACACATAGTTACTAACAGAAATGCACCTGTGAAGGGTATTTAGCTTCGGTGCAACCGAAGTTAACGTTTTTCTTGTTATTACTAATTTTTTTTAAGTGAAAAAATATTTTAATGAAAATTACCAACATGAATTTTGAATAAATGTTTATGATTTGAAATACAGCTTTTGTATTTGTAAATTGTATTAAATTTTAACTTAAAGAGATAAAAAGTATCAAATGTCCGACCACTGGTTCTAAGCTTTCTCCCCTCCAATTTTCAGCCAAATCGGTGCAGCCGTTGTTGAGTTATAAAATAGTGTAACTAACACGTTTTTCTTTTATACATACATACTTGTACAGTTATGTGAAAAATAATAAGGATGCATAAAAACAAGACAAGAATAAAATTGTAGTAAGTCATGAAAATTTCCGCAAGTTATCGGCATTTTTTATCACTCCTTAGTTATAAAACAGATTCCGTTTCGTAAAAAGCTATTTTATTCTTAACAAAGTCCGCAAGCAGTTGTGCGATTACTAAGGACAGCGTGCTATTTAAAATCAGTAACGAAAATAGTCATACTGAAACGTGTTTTTTTGTAGAGATAAGGCAAGATCAATACTTTTGGTTTTAATATCAATAAATTTAAACCTGGTTTTACTTTTTATTGTATCAATATGGGAAAGGATAAGCACTGCGATCCAAAAACTCGAGAACATATTAAATATATTAGTGAAACAAGGATAGTCGTACAGAAAAGTAGCGAATTTACTGAATGCTTCCAAAACACTGGTTGAACAAGCAGTAAAACGGGTTTCCCAGATTGAAACACGCGGCAGAAAGTCAAAAATAGCGTTGTTTGTCAAGTAAATATAGTTTGCTATGTTAAGAAAAATCCATTAATTTCGTCAAAACTTATCAAATGTAATTTGAATATTAATGTTGACCCTTAACTATCTGCAAAGTACTTATAAAGGAAAATCTGAAGAGCTGAAGCCCAAAAAAAGTGCCTATGTTGAACGTGCAACGAAGGCTTAAGTTTGCTGAAGGACATGTTTCTTAGGCCTAAAGAGCAATGGTGCAACATTGTCTGGTCTGACGTAACCAAAATCCACTTATTTAATTCTGATCGAGACAACCGATTATTTGGCAATACCACAAGAATTTATGCAGGACAACGACCCTGAGAACACGGCTAAGTGTACAAAAGGGTGGTTTAGGGTCAATAATGGAATGGCCTCCGCAGTCCTTGGATCTAAAATCCATTGAAAATTTGGGGTATACGGTGAAAGCTAATAGAAAAGTGTCCAAGTAAAATGAAGAGCTTTTTCAACTTATTCAAATTTCATGGAATGCAATTCCAGTTTCCGTCTGCCAAAACCTAGTTGATTTTATGCCAAGGCGGTGTTGATCAATTTTAAATAAAGAGGAATTTTCAACAAAATATTAAACTAATAAGTAATTAATACATCACTTCTGAATGAAAACTAGTTACTTTTGTTTGACTAATTATTGTATTTTTTTAAATAAATCACGAAGTGTCCTTATTTTTTTCACATACTAATATCGTAAATTTGAAAACAAATGTAAATAAAATACAAAACATAACAAAATATGGTTACAACTGTAAAAAAAAACTTATTTTTAATTTGATCTCAATAAATTTGATTAGTTAATTGCCGTTGATTTGCCCACATTTCTGAATTTCCATTAACTTCATTAACTGCAGGCCTCTGTCCTTATTATTTTTCACCTAACTGTATATGTATATTGATAAGATGTACAAGTTTAGAAAGCGCAAATAGAACAGCTTGTTAGTTATGTGTTTTTGGGGGGAGGATACATTTACTTGAAACATGAAGATTATTTTATTACATAGTAGTATTTAAACAGTTTAATATCATGGTGGAAACGTTTCAAATCGACTTTCTAATATCATATCCTACTAAAAAGAAAAAACACATTATAAGTCGTAGACGTGAGTGACATACTTTATTGTAATAGTTCGTGTATTGATTAGAATGAATAGAAAAATTTCTCAAAACAAAACGTCCAAGTTTTGAGACTGTGACTTCAATGTCACGATGGGTGTGCAGCAACGCCTGGCCGATCAATGTATCTTGAAGCGAAGTGTCGAAAAAGAGCGTTCAGAGCTCGCATTCATCACAGGAAGTGTGCAGAATATTCGAAGAATATGGGGTTTAGGTCTTCATCGCAGTTCTTCAAGGTTTCCAATGAACAAGGCGGTAACTTGTTGTCTTTTCACTTTTGTTTCTGTCCCCAATGGCACTGCCAGTGATCAAGTTCACCTTTTAGCTTCAGTCGTCGCATTATCCAAAAGGCCTTTGAATTCATCTATCAAGCAGTCAATAGAAATCCATCCAATACTTTCTACAAAAGCGTGTCTCCAAATCTTCGACGAATGTGTCCAACAGAGGGATGTACACTGATTCCCTGTATTTTTCTTCGCACGTTCTCACGCATACATTTCCGCAGATTCTTGGTATTTTTCACCAACTTTCAGTTCTGCCGCCATTTTTTTCGTGCCCCAACAAATTAATCGAAAATGTTCCTAAGTTTTTTGTCTTCGATTTCGGAACTTTACAAGCCGCGTATCTATCATATTTGATGCCTTTGCCAGATTGATCGATCCTTTCTGAAGAATCACGTTGAGTGAATGAGTTAGAGAAAGCAAAAAATCTCAATTTTAAATTCAAGTTAGCTCTGCGTTACTTTATATTTTAGTAAAAATATTAATAAAAAAAAATATAATAAAATAAAATATTAATAATCCCCATTTCCCTCCTCTGAATCCGCTACTGATGACATTCTGTATATATACATAGTATGTACATAACGAAGAAATTGTAATTTTTAAACAGTAAAGTTGGCTGCGGTAAGCGAAAAAGGTGTAATTTTTATGAAAAATATCTTGTCGCTCGATAATTAGTGATTGTACCAATGGATTTAAGTATTATCAAAAATTAATTCGTTTTATATAAGTATAAGTTGTAACGTAAAGTTGCTGCTTTATTTATGGATGCCACGTAGGCGTTAACGCGCCGCTTACTGCTTTTATTTAGGTACGCCATTATATCGTTTAGATTTATGTAGGTGTTAAAAATTCCTTTGAAGTAACAAAACTTATATATTCTACGAGTGTGAAGAGTTTTTAAATTATTTATATACATATGTAAATATTTTACAAAAAATGTTCGTTCATTTCCTAATCAATATTACTAATATTTATATTTCAGACCACCCAATTTTAATATGACAGCGACACGTGAGTATTTCTCCAGTTATTTAATTTAGATTAATTATTTATATAATAAAATAAAATAAAGATGATGTAATCTTTCCAATATGTTGTCTTGACAAACAAGATTATTATTATTTTTTTTTTTTTTTTTTTGCGGGTGAAGGGTGCTCATCGGTGCTATCGTCACAGCAGCGGTATGTGCCACTTGCAGGTCACTAAAAACCCCCCCTCTAAGGAACCGTCGCCCACCCTGGGACCGCGTTTGCATTACTTCAGGGTGGCGTTCCATTTTTCTCATTGAGAGATTTACATCTGCGCACCTGCGTCCTGGTTGCTGCGAAATTCTTGCTGATCTCCCAGTTGGCTTCACTCTCCAACATGACGCTGACTAAATTGTCCGCGTTTATTGGGCCAACCAGGTTTTCTACGGCGGTGCGTTCTTGTTGCCAGCGCACACATTCAAAGAATGTGTGTTCAGCGTCGTCTTCTGTCGCGTCGTTATATAGGCATGACGGCTCTTCGACTTTTCCCATTCTGTGGAGGTACTTTTTGAAGTATCCGTGACCGGATAGTAACTGAGTTGTGTAGAAATCGACTTCTCCGAATTTACGGCTTGTCCATAAGTCTAGATTTTTTATTAGCCTGGCCGTCCATCTGCCGCGTCTTTCATTCTCCCATCTTTGTTGCCATGTTGTTATTGTGTCTTTCCTTATTTGTTGAATTGCGCTCTTGTTGTTATTGGATGATTTCTTTAGCTCCCACAGCTTTTTCCTTTCATATGCTAGAAGGTCAATTGGGGCATTACCGCTTATAACTAATATTGCATCGCCTGATACTGTCCGGTACGCTGATGCAACTCTGAGGGCTGCGGTGCGGTGCACTCTGGCCATTACCTTACGCCGATTTTCCTTTTTAAGAGCGTCTGCCCAGATCTCGGCTCCGTATAGTAAGACGCTTATTGTCGTCGACATTAGGAGCTTTCTCTTTTCTTGGCTGGGGCCCCCCATGTTGGCCATTAATCGACTCAGTTGAGAGGTGATCTTCGCTGCCTTTCCTGCGGCGTGCTGGATTTGAACCCAGAAGGTTAGTCTGCGGTCCAGTCTTACGCCTAGGCAGTTTACTGCTCTCTGCGTCCTAAGAATATCGGTAGTTGTGTGCATGCTTATCTCGAGAGGTATGTGCTTGTTTGTTAGCAGCAGCAGCTCTGTTTTCTCCGTAGCGAGCTGGAGGTTGTGTGTGTCAAGCCATGTTTGCGTCCGTATCATGACCTGATTCAGCTTTCTTCGCGCTTCTTCTGTGTCCCTTGCTGTGATTACTGCCGCAATGTCGTCCGCGTAGCCAATTAAATATGATTCGTCTGGCATTTCTAGTTTTAATATAGCGTCGTAGCTGATGTTCCACAAGTCTGGGCCTAGAATGGATCCTTGTGCTGCTCCTGACGTAACCGCTATCTGTCGTGACCCTTCTTTGGTTTCATACAGCAGTTTTCTGTTGCTAAGGTAGCTCCGCGCCACAGCCCTGAGGTAGTCGGGTATCTTGAAGCTTTTTTCGAGAGCGTCAATCATGTCCACCCATCTAGCACTGTTGAAAGCGTTTCGGACATCTAGAGTCGCCAGTAACACTATTCTTTTATATTTATGCCATCTACGCTGCGCTGCTTCTACGCTTTCGACGACGCCTTTTTATTTCTCCTATTGTTGATCTACCGGGTCTGAAACCATATTGTCTAGGAGACAATCCTCCAGCTTTGTTAATGGCCGCTTCGAGTCTGGGTTTTATGAGGCTTTCGTATAGCTTTCCCGCTGTATCAAGCATGCATAGAGAACGGTAAGCTGATGGCGAATTGGGGTCTCCTTTTCCCTTACTGATTAACACTAGCTTCTTCCATGGTTCAGGGAATATTACGGTTTCAAGGCAGGCGTTGTACATTTTCAGTAGTACTGCCGGGCGCTCTGCAGCGATTATTTTGAGGATTTCTGCTGGGATCCCGTCCGGGCCGGGTGATTTGTTGGCCTTGAGCTTGCCAGTGGCTAACTGCAGCTCTTTAAGGGTGAACAGGGGGATTTGCGCAGATCTTAGTGTTTGTTCTGGATCACTAGCACTGCTTTCGTGTGTGGGGAATAGCGCGTTCACGATGTGATCCATTTTGACAGTGGTTAAGTCAGGCGGCTTTGCTCGAGCGCCGAGTTTCTTCCATAACTACTTTATATCCGGAGTCCCCAGGGGTTTCTGTTTATATCCTCGCGTAGTTCCTCCATTTTTCTTTTTGCTGTCGTCGATGGCGTGCTTCAGCTCCTTTTTGCTGCTTTGTATTGCTCGGCTTCTTCGGTGCGGCTCCTCTGCGCCTGGATCTCGTGTGAGGATCTGCGAAGGCGGAGGCATGTGCGTCTGAGTTGGGCGATATTTTCAGTCCACCAGTAGACTGCTGCCTTATGTTTGCTGTGGGAAGCCTTGGGCATTGATTTTTTACAGGCTCTTATTATATTAAACATTGTGTGCTCGACAATTTCTTTTGCATTATTTGGGGAGCTGCTAGATGGGTTTTGGTCGTCTATTGCAGAGATCAGTTTCGAAGTATTTAGCTTCGAAATGTTCCACTTCCGTGTTGCAGTCTTTTTCCTGTGCTGGTTAGCGTTTGTTCCAGTATCGATAGTGAAGGAAATGTACTGGTTATCGCTACCAGTGTAATCCTCCAGGACTTTCCATTTCTTTATTGAGCCTGCCAAGCGTTCTGATGATAGAGTGATGTCTGGTGTAGTTTCCTCACATCCCGGTCTTCTAAACGTGGTTGCATTCCCCGAGCACTATTAGACTTAGGCGCGCAGCCATTTCTAGGATGCGCTTTCCCCTCGAATCCGTATTTGGCATACCCCACTCTACGGCTTTGGCATTTAGGTCTCCGGCGATTATTAGTTGACCTTCTATAGACCTGGCTATGTCCTCAATATTGTCGAGCTTTTCCTGGAATTCCTGTATGCTATCGCTTGGCGTCAAGTAGCAGCTAATTACTGTAAAAAGGTCGCATTTGGCCCAGACAAAATCATTGCCGTTCCCTTTGTCTACAGCGATGGCGTTACTCCCTGGTGGTAGCCATATAGCGGCGGTCGAGCTGCTATCTTCCAGCCAGGTACCTCTCTCTTTCTTTAGGTATTGCTCGATTATGATGATTAACTCGTAGGCGTTCTCCATCACCATTTGCGAGAGTAGTGCGTCAGCAGCCTTGCATCTATGCATGTTGGCATGTAAGATATTCATTTGTTTTGGTATTTCCTATATACCATACATTTCGCGGAACCCGGGATATGGTCAACTTTTTCGTGTTTAGCCTCCACGCAGAGACAGCATGAGGGAGGCTTTGTGCACTCTTTCATTTTGTGACCTGGGCCCTATTGCACCAACCGCTTGTCATTAGCATTTTAGCAAATTCTCAAAACTACGCAAAGTTTTTAGTTGCACCAACTTGATAAGTGAGAGTCACTCAATTGAGTATTGCTAAGTAAAATGTATCTCAATGCTATTGATAAGCGTTGCACCAAAAGTTTAAATTCAAAGTCAAAAGTGCTTAGCAGAAAAGTAATAAGTTTTGCAAATTAGCAAATTTTGTAAGCACTTCGTTGCACCAACAACTTTTACTTATCCCTTCTCTTCTCTCAATTTGCTAAGTTTTGCATTGTTTTGCTATCTATCATGACAATGATAAGTTTAGTCTGAACAAATTAATCAGTGCCTTAGTACGTGCTCGAGCTTCGTGAAATATTAATAGGAGTAAAAAAAAACTAACAAAATGCTTCGATTCGAACTTTTTAATATTTTGGAAGACGAACATTCGCACAATTCGCGTGTTACAAACGAAAGGATCAATTACAATTTGGATATTAGTGCGGTAGAAAATTTTCGGCTAACTCGTAGCCAAATTGAAAAAATTTTGCTAAAAATAGGAGCGCATCTGCAATACACTAGTAAGCGTAATATGTGCTTAAACCCCCTGCAACAGATATTAACCACTCTGCACTGGTTAGGTAATGGTGGCCAATATCATGGAATTGCGAAAATGCATGGGGTTCACAAATCAACGGTGTGCAGAGTAATCTATCGAGTGGCAAATATCGTGATAAACGAGTTCATGGACATAACTATTCGTTGGCCAGAATTTGAAGAAAATCAAAATATCGCCACACAGTTTTTTAATATTGGTGGATTTCCACAAGTCGCAGGGTACATTGACGGAACGATGATTGATATAGACGCGCCTAACGTTAACGAGGAACAATTTGTGAATAGGCACGGAAATCATGCGATTAATGCAATGATGGTTTGTGGACCTAATTTTCAGATTTATGCCGTAAATTGTAATTGGCCAGGGAGTGTGCACGATGCCAGAGTCCTACGTAATTCTAATTTGTTCGGCAGATTTGAAAACGGATTCCGTCCATTCCCTAATACCGTAATTTTAGGAGATAGTGCTTATCCGTTACTGAATTGGCTAATTCCTCCTTTGCGAAACAATCCGACGTCGCCACAAGATCAGCTTTTTAATAGAGCGCATAAAAAAACAAGGAGGATTATTGAAAATTGTTTCAGTATGACTTTTAGACATAGATTTGTTTTTTAAGATTTTTATAGCCAAGTTATTTTTACAGGTATCCTTAAAGAAAAGTTTCCTTGCTTGAACCATTTACGGTTGCAGCCAGAAAAAGCAGCGAAAATAATAATAATGTGCTGCATTTTCCACAACATTTGTCGAATGGATGCACAAAATGATGTGGATTATGACGAAGGAATTATGAATGGAGCAAATGAAAATGAAAATGAGCAGTCCTTTCAGAACACGGAGTCACTAAACAATTCTGAAAGGCTCCAAAGTCTGCTAAATTGGTTTAATTAATAATTTCTTCTTTTATAAGAAACCTTATTACAAAAAAATTAATGCCTTACCCACGAGTTTACAGGTTACGAAACTTTAATTTGTACACATTTGTTATTTTATTTGGATTTGATTTACATATATATATATTTTTTAAACTTAAATTCTTCTTAATATAAAGTTTTCAGAAAAAAAAAATAAAATAAAAAGAAAAAAATGAAATCAAATAATTCAATGATATACATATGTATATACTAAAAATTATTATTAATACGACAGCAGCGGACTTAATGAGAGAGTTTTATCATTTTCATTCATTGACTCCTTCTCCAAATCCGCTGTGAATTTTGATCGTTTCAAACCTAATTTTGTTCTAATGACAAAATTTTTAGCTTATTTTTGTAAATTTCGGTTTCTAAGAGTTCAAGCTTCAACTCCTCATGTCTATCTTTTAAATTATATGTTCTTTTCCTGTTGGTTGGTCTCGTCCTTTCTGGTTGGATTTGTTCCAATATATTGTCCAAATTGGAGGACACTCCATCGCTTTCGGGTTGGCCGAGACCCTGAACAACTGTCGACTCATTGCCCAAAATGTCAAGTATGTAGTTGTCGACTTCATCCAGCAATACGTTTTTGCGTGCCTGTCCTCTTGGCATTGTCTTTTTTCGCCTAAAATGAAGCGAATTTTTAAATTATAACTAGCTAATTATTAAAAAAAAAAGATCCTGCTGTGCATGTATACGAAGTAAGAATTGAATCTTGTTGACAATAACTCTTAGCTGTAGCAAAAAATCTAAGGAATAACAATAATTTAATCGTCGCAGCGAATAATGGTGTAAACAACAAAACTACAGAAATACTCTTGCAATTTTGTTGCTTTAGCTGGAATTAGACCGTTTGTGCATTTAAATAAATTTCACTCACTTGCAAGCTCACTTGCTTTTATTTAATTGCTATTCCTAGAATCGACCGAAAATTCTTTGAAAATAACAAATTATAACAAAATTACCAAAGTTCGGCTCTTCCAAAGGCCAAATAAATTATCTCTGGCATAAGTCCATTCGCGATTAGCAGCAGCTAGTCCGAGGGATTGTGCCGTCTTTAGAACTTCAGTCCAACCATCTTGCTTTTGCGTTTTGCAAGTTGAATTATTTTGAAAAGATCCAAATAAAGAATCCTTAAATGTAGATAAATATATTTATTGCATATTCATGTATACATTCTAAATATGATAATCAAAATAAACTTACTTTTTTCTCCTTTATAACTTGTAAAACGGCCAATTTATTGGCTTTGTTTTGTGCACGCGACATAGCACTCTAAATAATAAAGAGAAACTGAGCAATATTATCGAAACGTACATTGCTTTGCTCCACTTCTCATTGAGAGCGCTTAGCACATTATTGGAAAAGTTTTCTCTATTTGCAAAGCAAAAGAAATTGTTGGTGCAACGCTTATCAAATCAACTTATCCAAAGTGCTCGTCAGTTTCGACAAGTTGAAAAGCTTATTGATAAGTTTAAAGTGCAACACTCATCAACTTTACTTTTCAAAAAAAACTCTTTTCAAAAATCATCATCAAAGTGAAAAGTGCTAAGTGAATGGTGCAATGGGGCCCTGGTTGGCCGCATTTTATTCAGACCCCTTCTCCTCTTCTATCGGGTCCTTTGCAGTCCCAGGTTAAATGGCCTGGTCCAAAGCAGCGAAAGCATCTTTTTGGGGTTTCTTTCAGTCGCATTTGACAAGATATTTTCACGAAATTTGGTATATATTATTTTCTAAAGCAACAATGTAATCTCCGAAGAAATTGTTCAGATCGGTTAACTGTAGCATATAGCTTCCATACAAACTGAACACATAGTTACTAACAGAAATGCACCTGTGAAGGGTATTTAGCTTCGGTGCAACCGAAGTTAACGTTTTTTCTTGTTATTACTAATTTTTTTTAAGTGAAAAAATATTTTAATGAAAATTACCAACATGAATTTTGAATAAATGTTTATGATTTGAAATACAGCTTTTGTATTTGTAAATTGTATTAAATTTTAACTTAAAGAGATAAAAAGTATCAAATGTCCGACCACTGGTTCTAAGCTTTCTCCCCTCCAATTTTCAGCCAAATCGGTGCAGCTGTTGTTGAGTTATAAATAGTGTAACTAACACGTTTTTCTTTTATACATACATACTTGTACAGTTATGTGAAAAATAATAAGGATGCATAAAAACAAGACAAGAATAAAATTGTAGTAAGTCATGAAAATTTCCGCAAGTTATCGGCATTTTTTATCAATCCTTGGATTATAAAACAGATTCCGTTTCGTAAAAAGCTATTTTATTCTTAACAAAGTCCTGCAAGCAGTTGTGCGATTACTAAGGACAGCGTGCTGGTTTAAAATCAGTAACGAAAATAGTCATACTGAAACGTGTTTTTGTAGAGATAAGGCAAGATCAATACTTTTGGTTTTAATATCAATAAATTTAAACCTGGTTTTACTTTTTTATTGTATCAATATGGGAAAGGATAAGCACTGCGATCCAAAAACTCGAGAACATATTAAATATATTAGTGAAACAAGGATAGTCAATACAGAAAAGTAGCGAATTTACTGAATGCTTCCAAAACACTGGTTGAACAAGCAGTAAAACGGGTTTCCCAGATTGAAACACGCGGCAGAAAGTCAAAAATAGCGTTGTTTGTCAAAGTAAATATAGTTTGCTATGTTAAGAAAAATCCATTAATTTCGTCAAAACTTATCAAATGTAATTTGAATATTAATGTTGACCCTTAACTATCTGCAAAGTACTTATAAAGGAAAATCTGAAGAGCTGAAGCCCAAAAAAAGTGCCTATGTTGAACGTGCAACGAAGGCTTAAGTTTGCTGAAGGACATGTTTCTTGGCCTAAAGAGCAATGGTGCAACATTGTCTGGTCTGACGTAACCAAAATCCACTTATTTAATTCTGATCGAGACAACCGATTATTTGGCAATACCACAAGAATTTATGCAGGACAACGACCCTGAGAACACGGCTAAGTGTACAAAAGGGTGGTTTAGGGTCAATAATGGAATGGCCTCCGCAGTCCTTGGATCTAAAATCCATTGAAAATGTGGGGTATACGGTGAAAGCTAATAGAAAAGTGTCCAAGTAAAATGAAGAGCTTTTTCAACTTATTCAAATTTCATGGAATGCAATTCCAGTTTCCGTCTGCCAAAACCTAGTTGATTTTATGCCAAGGCGGTGTTGATCAATTTTAAATAAAGAGGAATTTTCAACAAAATATTAAACTAATAAGTAATTAATACATCACTTCTGAATGAAAACTAGTTACTTTTTTTTGACTAATTATTGTATTTTTTTAAATAAATCACGAAGTGTCCTTATTTTTTTCACATACTAATATCGTAAATTTGAAAACAAATGTAAATAAAATACAAAACATAACAAAATATGGTTACAACTGTAAAAAAAACTTATTTTTAATTTGATCTCAATAAATTTGATTAGTTAATTGCCGTTGATTTCCCCACATTTCTGAATTTCCATTAACTTCATTAACTGCAGGCCTCTTTCCTTATTATTTTTCACCTAACTGTATATGTATATTGATAAGATGTACAAGTTTAGAAAGCGCAAATAGAACAGCTTGTTAGTTATGTGTTTTTGGGGGGAGGATACATTTACTTGAAACATGAAGATTATTTTATTAAGTATAGTAGTATTTAAACAGTTTAATATCATGGTGGAAACGTTTCAAATCGACTTTCTAATATCATATCCTACTAAAAAGAAAAAACACATTATAAGTCGTAGACGTGCGAGTGACATACTTTATTGTAATAGTTCGTGTATTGATTAGAATGAATAGAAAAATTTCTCAAAACAAAACGTCCAAGTTTTGAGACTGTGACTTCAATGTCACGATGGGTGTGCAGCAACGCCTGGCCGATCAATGTATCTTGAAGCGAAGTGTCGAAAAAGAGCGTTCAGAGCTCGCATTCATCACAGGAAGTGTGCAGAATATTCGAAGAATATGGGGTTTAGGTCTTCATCGCAGTTCTTCAAGGTTTCCAATGTACAAGGCGGTAACTTGTTGTCTTTTCACTTTTGTTTCTGTCCCCAATGGCACTGCCAGTGATCAAGTTCACCTTTTAGCTTCAGTCGTCGCATTATCCAAAAGGCCTTTGAATTCATCTATCAAGCAGTCAATAGAAATCCATCCAATACTTCTCTACAAAAGCGTGTCTCCAAATCTTCGACGAATGTGTCCAACAGAGGGATGTACACTGATTCCCTGTATTTTTCTTCGCACGTTCTCACGCATACATTTCCGCAGATTCTTGGTATTTTTTCACCAACTTTCAGTTCTGCCGCCATTTTTTTCGTGCCCCAATAAATTAATCGAAAATGTTCCTAAGTTTTTTGTCTTCGATTTCGGAACTTTACAAGCCGCGTATCTATCATATTTGATGCCTTTGCCAGATTGATCGATCCTTTCTGAAGAATCACGTTGAGTGAATGAGTTAGAGAAAGCAAAAAATCTCAATTTTAAATTCAAATTAGCTCTGCGTTACTTTATATTTTAGTAAAAATATTAATAAAAAAAAATATAATAAAATAAAATATTAATAATCCCCATTTCCCTCCTCTGAATCCGCTACTGATGACATTCTGTATATATACATGAGTATGTACATAACGAAGAAATTGTAATTTTAAACAGTAAAGTTGGCTGCGGTAAGCGAAAAAGGTGTAATTTTTATGAAAAAATATCTTGTCGCTCGATAATTAGTGATTGTACCAATGGATTTAAGTATTATCAAAAATTAATTCGTTTTATATAAGTATAAGTTGTAACGTAAAGTTGCTGCTTTATTTATGGATGCCACGTAGGCGTTAACGCGCCGCTTACTGCTTTTATTTAGGTACGCCATTATATCGTTTAGATTTAAGTGTAGGTGTTAAAAATTCCTTTGAAGTAACAAAACTTATATATTCTACGAGTGTGAAGAGTTTTTAAATTATTTATATACATATGTAAATATTTTACAAAAAATGTTCGTTCATTTCCTAATCAATATTACTAATTGATCACGTGAGTATTTCTCCAGTTATTTAATTTAGATTAATTATTTATATAATAAAATAAAATAAAGATGATGTAATCTTTCCAATATGTTGTCTTGACAAACAAGATTATTATTATTTTTTTTTTTTTGCGGGTGAAGGGTGCTCATCGGTGCTATCGTCACAGCAGCGGTATGTGCCACTTGCAGGTCACTAAAAACCCCCCCTCTAAGGAACCGTCGCCCACCCTGGGACCGCGTTTGCATTACTTCAGGGTGGCGTTCCATTTTTCTCATTGAGAGATTTACATCTGCGCACCTGCGTCCTGGTTGCTGCGAAATTCTTGCTGATCTCCCAGTTGGCTTCACGCTCTCAACGCTGACGCTGACTAAATTGTCCGCGTTTATTGGAGCCAACCGGGTTTTCTACGGCAGTTACGTTCTTGTTGCCAACGCACACATTCGAATAATGTGTGTTCAGCGTCGTCTTCTGTCGCGTCGTTATATAGGCATGACGGCTCTTCGACTTTTCCCATTCTGTGGAGGTACTTTTGAAGTATCCGTGACCGGATAGTAACTGAGTTGTGTAGAAATCGACTTCTCCGTTTACGGCTTGTCCATAAGTCTAGATTTTTTATTAGCCTGGCCGTCCATCTGCCGCGACTTTCATTCTCCCATCTTTGTTGCCATGTTGTTATTGTATCTTTCCTTATTTGTTGAATTGCGCTCTTGTTGTTATTGGATGATTTCTTTAGCTCCCACAGCTTTTTCCTTTCATATTCTTGAAGATCAATTGGGTCATTACCGCTTATAACTAATATTGCATCACCTGATACTGTCCGGTACGCTGATGCAACTCTGAGGGCGGCGGTGCGGTGCACTCTGACCATTACCTTGCGCCGGTTTTTTAAGAGCGTCTGCCCAGATCTCGGCTCCGTATAATCAAGACGCTGGTATTACCGTCGACATTAGAGCTTTCTCTTTTCTTGGCTGGGGACCCCCATGTTGGCCATTAATCTGACTCAGTTTGAGAGGTGATCTTCGCTGCCTTTCCTGCGGCGTGCTGGATTTGAACCCAGAAGGTTAGTCTGCGGTCCAGTCTTACGCCTGGGCAGTTTACTGCTCTCTGCGTCCTAAGAATATCCGTAGTTGTGTGCATGCTTATCTCGAGAGGTATGTGCTTGTTTGTTAGCAGCAGCAGCTCTGTTTTCTCCGTAGCGAGCTGGAGGTTGTGTGTGTCAAGCCATGTTTGCGTCCGTATCATGACCTGATTCAGCTTTCTTCGCGCTTCTTCTGTGTCCCTTGCGGTGATTACTGCCGCAATGTCGTCCGCGTAGCCAATTAAGTATGATTCGTCTGGCATTTCTAGTTTTAATATAGCGTCGTCAGCTGATGTTCCATGTAAGTCTGGGCCTGAATGGATCCTTTGTGCTGCTCCTGACGTAACCGCTATCTGTCGTGACCCTTCTTTGGTTTCATACAGCAGTTTTCTGTTGCTAAGGTAGCTCCGCGCCACAGCCCTGAGGTAGTCGGGTATCTTGAAGCTTTTTTCGAGAGCGTCAATCATGTCCACCCATCTAGCACTGTTGAAAGCGTTTCGGACATCTAGAGTCGCCAGTAACACTATATCTTTTATATTTATGCCATCTACGCTGCGCTGCTTCTACGCTTTCGACGACGCCTTTTTATTTCTCCTATTGTTGATCTACCGGGTCTGAAACCATATTGTCTAGGAGACAATCCTCCAGCTTTGTTAATGGCCGCTTCGAGTCTGGGTTTTATGAGGCTTTCGTATAGCTTTCCCGCTGTATCAAGCATGCATAGAGGACGGTAAGCTGATGGCGAATTGGGGTCTCCTTTTCCCTTACTGATTAACACTAGCTTCTTCCATGGTTCAGGGAATATTACGGTTTCAAGGCAGGCGTTGTACATTTTCAGTAGTACTGCCGGGCGCTCTGCAGCGATTATTTTGAGGATTTCTGCTGGATCCCGTCCGGGCCGGGTGATTTGTTGGCCTTGAGCTTGACAGTGGCTAACTGCAGCTCTTTAAGGGTGAACAGGGGGATTTGCGCAGATCTTAGTGTTTGTTCTGGATCACTAGCACTGCTTTCGTGTGTGGGGAATAGCGCGTTCACGATGTGATCCATTTTGACAGTGGTTAAGTCAGGCGGCTTTGCTCGAGCGCCGAGTTTCTTCATAACTACTTTATATCCGAGTCCCCAGGGGTTTCTGTTTATATCCTCGCGTAGTTCCTCCCATTTTTTTCTTTTTGCTGTCGTCGATGGCGTGCTTCAGCTCCTTTTTTGCTGCTTTTGTATTGCTCGGCTTCTTCGGGTGCGGCTCCTCTGCGCCTGGATCTCGTGTAGGATCTGCGAAGGCGGAGGCATGTGCGTCTGAGTTGGGCGATATTTTCAGTCCACCAGTAGACTGCTGCCTTATGTTTGCTGTGGGAAGCCTTGGGCATTGATTTTTTACAGGCTCTTATTATATTAAACATTGTGTGCTCGACAATTTCTTTTGCATTATTTGGGAGCTGCTAGATGGGTTTTGGTCGTCTATTGCAGAGATCAGTTTCAAAGTATTTAGCTTCGAAATGTTCCACTTCCGTGTTGCAGTCTTTTTCCTGTGCTGGTTAGCGTTTGTTCCAGTATCGATAGTGAAGGAAATGTACTGGTGATCGCTACCAGTGTAATCCTCCAGGACTTTCCATTTCTTTATTGAGCCTGCCAAGCGTTCTGATGATAGAGTGATGTCTGGTAGTTTCTCACATCCTGGTCTTCTAAACGTGGTTGCATTCCCTCCCCGAGCACTATTAGACTTAGGCGCGCAGCCATTTCTAGGATGCGCTTTCCTCGAATCCGTATTTGGCATACCCCACTCTACGGCTTTGGCATTTAGGTCTCCGGCGATTATTAGTTGACCTTCTATAGACCTGGCTATGTCCTCAATATTGTCGAGCTTTTCCTGAATTCCTGTATGCTATCGCTTGGCGTCAAGTAGCAGCTAATTACTGTAAAAAGGTCGCATTTGGCCCAGACAAAATCATTGCCGTTCCCTTTGTCTACAGCGATGGCGTTACTCCCTGGTGGTAGCCATATAGCGGCGGTCGAGCTGCTATCTTCCAGCCAGGTACCTCTCTCTTTCTTTTAGGTATTGCTCGATTATGATGATTAACTCGTAGGCGTTCTCCATCACCATTTGCGAGAGTAGTGCGTCAGCAGCCTTGCATCTATGCATGTTGGCATGTAAGATATTCATTTGTTTTGGTATTTCCTATATACCATACATTTCGTGGAACCCGGGATATGGTCAACTTTTTCGTGTTTAGCCTCCACGCAGAGACAGCATGAGGGAGGCTTTGTGCACTCTTTCATTTTGTGACCTGGGCCCTATTGCACCAACCGCTTGTCATTAGCATTTTAGCAAATTCTCAAAACTACGCAAAGTTTTTAGTTGCACCAACTTGATAAGTGAGAGTCACTCAATTGAGTATTGCTAAGTAAAATGTATCTCAATGCTATTGATAAGCGTTGCACCAAAAGTTTGAAATTCAAAGTCAAAAGTGCTTAGCAGAAAAGTAATAAGTTTTGCAAATTAGCAAATTTTAGTAAGCACTTCGTTGCACCAACAACTTTTACTTATCCCTTCTTCTTCTCTCAATTTGCTAAGTTTTGCATTGTTTTGCTATATCTATCATGACAATGATAAGTTTAGTCTGAACAAATTAATCAGTGCCTTAGCACGTGCTCGAGCTTCGTGAAATATTAATAGGAGTAAAAAAAAAACTAACAAAATGCTTCGATTCGAACTTTTTAATATTTTGGAAACGAACATTCGCACAATTCGCGTGTTACAAACGAAAGGATCAATTACAATTTGGATATTAGTGCGGTAGAAAATTTTCGGCTAACTCGTAGCCAAATTGAAAAAATTTTGCTAAAAATAGGAGCGCATCTGCAATACACTAGTAAGCGTAATATGTGCTTAAACCCCCTGAAACAGTTATTAACCACTCTGCACTGGTTAGGTAATGGTGGCCAATATCATGGAATTGCGAAAATGCATGGGGTTCACAAATTAACGGTGTGCAGAGTAATCTATCGATTGGCAAATATCGTGATAAACGAGTTCATGGACGTAACTATTCGTTGGCCAGAATTTGAAGAAAATCAAAATATCGCCACACAGTTTTTTAATATTGGTGGATTTCCACAAGTCGCAGGGTGCATTGACGGAACGATGATTGATATAGACGCGCCTAACGTTAACGAGGAACAATTTGTGAATAGGCACGGAAATCATGCGATTAATGCAATGATGGTTTGTGGACCTAATTTTCAGATTTATGCCGTAAATTGTAATTGGCCAGGGAGTGTGCACGATGCCAGAGTCCTACGTAATTCTAATTTGTTCGGCAGATTTGAAAACGGATTCCGTCCATTCCCTAATGCCGTAATTTTAGGAGATAGTGCTTATCCGTTACTGAATTGGCTAATTCCTCCTTTGCGAAACAATCCGACGTCGCCACAAGATCAGCTTTTTAATAGAGCGCATAAAAAAACAAGGAGGATTATTGAAAATTGTTTCAGTATGACTTTTAGACATAGATTTGTTTTTTAAGATTTTTATAGCCAAGTTATTTTTACAGGTATCCTTAAAGAAAAGTTTCCTTGCTTGAACCATTTACGGTTGCAGCCAGAAAAAGCAGCGAAAATAATAATAATGTGCTGCATTTTCCACAACATTTGTCGAATGGATGCACAAAATGATGTGGATTATGACGAAGGAATTATGAATGGAGCAAATGAAAATGAAAATGAGCAGCCCTTTCAGAACACGGAGTCACTAAACAATTCTGAAAGGCTCCAAAGTCCGCTAAATTGGTTTAATTAATAATTTCTTCTTTTATAAGAAACCTTATTACAAAAAAATTAATGCCTTACCCACGAGTTTACAGGTTACGAAACTTTAATTTGTACACATTTGTTATTTCATTTGGATTTGGATTTACATATATATATATATTTTAAACTTAAATTCTTCTTAATATAAAGTTTTCAGAAAAAAAAAATAAAATAAAAAGAAAAAAATGAAATCAAATAATTCAATGATATACATATGTATATACTAAAAATTATTATTAATACGACAGCAGCGGACTTAATGAGAGAGTTTTATCATTTTCATTCATTGACTACTTCTCCAAATCCGCTGTGAATTTTGATCGTTTCAAACCTAATTTTTGTTCTAATGACAAAATTTTTAGCTTATTTTTGTAAATTTCGGTTTCTAAGAGTTCAAGCTTCAACTCCTCATGTCTATCTTGTAAATTATATGTTATTTTCCTGTTGGTTGGTCTCGTCCTTTCTGGTTGGATTTGTTCCAATATATTGTCCAAATTGGAGGACACTCCATCGCTTTCGGGTTGGCCGAGACCCTGAACAACTGTCGACTCATTGCCCAAAATGTCAAGTATGTAGTTGTCGACTTCATCTAGCAATACGTTTTTGCCACCCGCAGTGCCTGTCCTCTTGGCATTGTCTTTTTTCGCCTAAAATGAAGCGAATTTTTAAATTATAACTAGGTAATTATTAAAAAAAAAAAGATCCTGCTGTGCATGTACACGAAGTAAGAATTGAATCTTGTTGAAAATAACTGTTAGCTGCAGCAAAAAATCTAAGGAATAACAATAATTTAATCGTCGCAGCGAATAATGGTGTAAACAACAAAACTACAGAAATACTCTTGCAATTTTGTTGCTTTAGCTGAATTAGACCGTTTGTGCATTTAAATAAATTTCACTCACTTGCAAGCTCACTTGCTTTTATTTAATTGCTATTCCTAGAATCGACCGAAAATTCTTTGAAAATAACAAATTATAACAAAATTACCAAAGTTCGGCTCTTCCAAAGGCCAAATAAATTATCTCTGGCATAAGTCCATTCGCGATTAGCAGCAGCTAGTCCGAGGGATTGTGCCGTCTTTAGAACTTCAGTCCAACCATCTTGCTTTTGCGTTTTGCAAGTTGAATTATTTTGAACAGATCCAAATAAAGAATCCTTAGATGTAGATAAATATATTTATTGCATATTCATGTATACATTCTAAATATGATAATCAAAATAAACTTACTTTTTTCTCCTTTATAACTTGTAAAACGGCCAATTTATTGGCTTTGTTTTGTGCACGCGACATAGCACTCTAAATAATAAAGAGAAACTGAGCAATATTATCGAAACGTACATTGCTTTGCTCCACTTCTCATTGAGAGCGCTTAGCACATTATTGGAAAAGTTTTCTCTATTTGCAAAGCAAAAGAAATTGTTGGTGCAACGCTTATCAAATCAACTTATCCAAAGTGCTCGTCAGTTTCGACAAGTTGAAAAGCTTATTGATAAGTTTAAAGTGCAACACTCACCAACTTTACTTTTCAAAAAAAACTCTTTTCAAAAATCATCATCAAAGTGAAAAGTGCTAAGTGAATGGTGCAATGGGGCCCTGGTTGGCCGCATTTTATTCAGACCCCTTCTCCTCTTCTATCGGGTCCTTTGCAGTCCCAGGTTAAATGGCCTGGTCCAAAGCAGCGAAAGCATCTTTTTGGGGTTTCTTTCAGTCGGAGCCTGCAATTAACCCAGCCGATTTTTATGCGTGCCTGTCGCATCAGTGTGTCAGCCTTATCCTCGTCGAGCGTTATATATGCCCTGACCTGCTCTCTTATGTTAGGTGCTGTTATGCTTATCGTCAAGTCTCCGATGGAGTCTTGTAGCACTTTTTTTACAGCCTCTGCTACTTCCTCCTTTGTTGAAAGGGAGTCGAGGTCTCTGATCTCTATTGTTGCTTTTGTCTTAAGGTCGGCCACAATTGCGGATTCTCGGAGGGTCGTCTTGAGTGCCTCGCAGAAACTGGCTTTTGTGGATTGTCCCTTCTCCAGCTCTAGTAGTAGAGCCTCGGATCTTGTTTTGCGGATCCCTTTGATTTTTACCTCCGCTTCTCTTAGGTTTTTGCTCCTTTTGATCCTTGCTACGGATATTCTTGAGGACCTCGGCGTAGCTGTTTCCTTCTGCTGGCTTAATGATTATGGCCTCCGATTGTCGTTTGGGCCTTCTTTTTGCTCTCTGATTTGAGACGGTATTCTTCCCTTGTTGTCCTCCCTTTTTGGCTTTTTGTTTTCCGTTCCTTCGGTTGTGAGTGTCTTCCTTGCTTTTTTGGGCAAGACTTTCTGCCACTGGCCGTCCTTTTCGCTTCTTGGTCGCACTGTTTCTCGAGGCTCCACTGGGCTTGTCGCCCGCCGCTTCGAGGTTGTTGGCTCTGGGGTCATGATCCGTCTGCTTAAAAGTCCGCGTCTTTTCTCATTTTCTGCGATGAGCCAGTTTCTGCGGTAACTCTTCATTACATCAAAGAGTTCGTCCAACTGTGCCGCCCCGTTCTTGACATCCAAGCTGACGTTCTTTTGCTTTGCCATCGCCGTCTTCATGATTTGAACGATACTCTTACATTTTTCCAAAGATTCCTCTTCTAATCGTCTCATTTGAGTGATGTACTCCTGTTTCGGTGAGTTTTGAGGTCCTTCTGTGGTGGCCACTGGGGTGCTCTTCCCTTCTCTTTTTGCTGGTGGTTCCTGTGTGACAGGAGTTTCTTTTGAGGCAATTTTTTCTCCCGCTTTTTCGACTTGCTTGGGAGTGATGGTCAGTATAGGGGATCTAAGCATCCTACTACTTCTGCGGAACACGGTCCCGTATTGAGCATCTTTGTTTTGTTGTTCTTTATGTGATTCCTTCTGTTGGTGTTTTTGTTGTTGTTGTGGTGTACTCATTTTAGATCTAGTGGGTCTCCGCTTCAAGCCGCTATCTCCGCACGTTGTAACAGTTGCCCTTTATGAACCCCGTGGTTATCTATGCAAGCAGGGAGGCCACGCTAGGGTTGACACAAGTCCTTATGAGAGCTTGTGTTCAGAGCCAGGTTCAGGCACGAATCAGGAGCTCGTCTCAACTGAACCTGTACGGCCAAAAAAAAAAATTTTTGGCGACGTGCATTGAACGTACTTGAAGACCTGCCAGGGTTTTAACGAGACGGAGGCGAGAGCAGTATTAGCCTGCCAGCCATTTCGGTAAGATGTCACTCTTACCTACTGAGGTTGTAGAATACTGCCCTCACCAGCCCTTTGTTAGACTAATCCATTATTTGTTTCCAGTATTCCATAATCAGAACCTTACTGGCCTCGATTCTGATGGGCGCTTGTCCAGGGTTTTTCGCCGTCGTCTGTGCACTTTTGGTGCTGCTTACTGTATGGTTCCCTCGTCGCTTTGTTGCCTCCCTCTCGTGGGTAGGTTCTCCCTCGGTGCAACCCCGGTGGGGGTTGTGGACGCTTATTTAAAGGCGGCATCTTCTCGCCTCTTCGCCGGAGGTTCATTGGGCATATTAGGCGTTTTGAGCCAAGCCCTCCTCTCCTGCAGCTCTTGGTCGGGGGCTGCATTTTACTATTCGCAGCTAACCTACTTAGCGTAGGCCGTCCACTATCCGCCTGCTGTGACCCCGGTAGTAGCCTGAGTTCAGCCCCACCCAAGATTATTTGTACACAATTATTATCACAGAATTAACAAAGTTTTTATAAGATGGGTATGAAATTAAAATCCACAACAGGAATAATATAAATTTTTAGTTTTTATTACTTTTACACTTTATTACATGAAGTCTTTCATTAGTTTTCTATAAAATTAAAATAATATACATGAAGCAGAAAATACAATATATATTAATTAGGTGATTTAAGAATTTAATTTAGCTGAACATTTCTTAGTCTTTCATAGCATGTTGCACTGACTATATGTAATTTTTGTAGATATTGTTATCGCTTTTATTCGGCATCGCTCTATTTACGCACGATTTTCTCGTAAAGAAATATACCATATGTAAAAGCAACAACAAATTTATCGAGTTGAAATCGTACAGATTATGTTTTGTTTTCCATATTTTAGATAACTTGAATGGTTCAGATAACAAAAAGAAATACAATTTCCTTTATCTTTGGTTTTAAAATATATAACATGAAATTAATTGTAATAGCTGTGTTTTATTTGACCATCGTAAGATTTAGCTTATTTCATATTTTCACTTAAAAACGAAGTGTGTTGGCAATGCGGGCGGGAATAGTCAGCTGATATTCAATTTGTTTCAAAATGTCTGATGTCTGATGTGGAGAAAAAGTTAGTTTGAATTCTTCAATTCGTAAGCCTGATATTAAATTACTATATAAATATATTTATTTTGTTCATTTAATGGTATTCTTCTTCTTCTTAATTGGCGTAGACACCGCTAACGCGATTATAGCCGAGTTAACAACAGCGTGCCAGTCGTTTCTTCTTTTCGCTAAGTGGCGCCAATTGGATATTCCAAGAGAAGTCAGGTCCTTCTCCACTTGGTCCTTCCAACGGAGTGGAAACTCTGCTTCCCCGGGCGGGTACTGCGTCGAATACTTTCAGAGCTGGAGTGTTTTCATCCATCCAGACAACATGACCTAGCCAACGTAGCCGCTGTCTTTTAATTCGCTGAACTATATCAATGTCGTCGTATATCTCGTACAGCTCATCGTTCCATCGAATGCGATATTCGCCGTGGCCAATGCGCAAAGGACCATAAATCTTTCGCAGAATTTTTCTCTCGAAAACTCGTAACGTCGACTCATCGGTTGCTGTCATCGCCCAAGCCTCTGCACCATATAGCAGGACGGGAATTATGAGCGACTTATAGAGTTTAGCTTTTATTCGTCGAGAGAGGACTTTACTTTTCAATTGCCTACTCAGTCCGAAGTAGCACCTGTTGGCAAGAGCAATCCTGCGTTGGATTTCCAGGCTGACATTATTAGTGGTGTTAATGCTGGTTCCAAGCCAAGTCTCGAGGGCGACGACTGTTTGTTTGATGACAGGAGATATTTCGTTTTGCCCTCGTTCACTGCCAGACCCATTTGTTTTGCTTCCTTGTCCAGCCTGGAGAAAGCAGAACTAACAGCGCGGGTGTTGAGGCCGATGATATCAATATCATCGGCATACGCCAGCAGCTGTACACTCTTATAGAAGATGGTACCTTCTCTATTTAGTTCTTCAGCTCGAACTATTTTCTCCAGAAGCAGGTTGAAGAAGTCGCACGATAGGAAGTCGCCTTGTCTGAAACCTCGTTTGGTATCGAACGGCTCGGAGAGGTTCTTCCCGATCCTGACGGAGTTTTTGGTGTTACTCAACGTCAGTTTACACAGCCGTATTAGTTTTGCGGGGATACCAAATTCAGACATCGCGGCATAAAGGCAGCTCCTTTTCGTGCTGTCGAAAGCAGCTTTGAAATCGACGAAGAGGTGGTGTGTGTCGATTCTTCTTTCGCAGGTCTTTTCCAAGATTTGGCGCATGGTGAATATCTGGTCGGTTGTTGAAGCCACACTGATAAGGTCCAATCAGTTTGTTGACGGTGGACTTTAATCTTTCACACAATACGCTCGATAGAACCTGATATGCGATGTTGAGGAGGCTAATCCCACGGTAGTTGGCGCAGATTGTGGGGTCTCCTCTTTTATGGATTGGGCATAGCACACTTAAATTCCAATCGTTGGGCATGCTTTCGTCCGACCATATGAAGAAAGCTGATGCATGCTCCTTATCAGTTCTTCGCCGCCGTGTTTCAATAGCTCGGCCGGCAATCCGTCGGCCCCTGCCGCTTTGTTGTTCTTCAGGCGGGCAATTGCTATTCGAACTTCTTCATGGTCGGGCAATGGAACGTCTGCTCCATCGTCATCGATTGGGGAATCGGGTTCTCCTTCTCCTGGTGTTGTGCGTTCACTGCCATTCAGCAGGCTGGAGAAGTGTTCCCTCCACAATTTAAGTATGCTATGCTACTACAGGAGTATGCTCCGGTCTTGAAACCTTCTGTAAGCCGCCGCATTTTTCGTAGAATTTTCGAGCATTACCACTGTCGGCCAGCTTATCAAGCTCTTCGTACTCACACATTTCAGCCTCTTTCTTTTCTGTCTACAAATGCGTCTCGCTTCCCTTTTCAACTCTCGGTATCTATCCCATCCCACACGTGTTGTGGTCGATCGTAACGTTGCGAGGTAGGCAGCCTGTTTTCTCTCCGCTGCGACACGGCACTCCTTGTCGTATCAGCTGTTCTTCTGCACTTTCCGAAAACCAATGGCTTCGGTTGCAGCTGTACGTAAGGAATTTGAAATGTCGTCCCACAGTTCCCTTATACCGAGTTGTTGACGAGTGCTCTCAGAGAGCAATAGTGCAAGCCGAGTAGAAAATCGTTCGGCTGTCTGTTGTGATTGCGGCTTCTCGACGTCGAACCTTCCTTGTGTTTGTTGGCGTGCGTTTTTTGCTGCACAGAGGCGGGTGCGAATCTTGGCTGCAACAAGATAGTGGTCCGAGTCGACGTTAGGACCTCGGAGCGCACGCACATCTAAAACACTGGAGACGTGTCTTCCGTCTATCACCACATGATCGATCTGGTTGGTAGTTTTCGATCCGGAGACAGCCAGGTAGCTTGATAAATCTTCTTATGCTGGAATCTAGTACTACAGATAACCATATTTCGGGACCCGGCGAAGTCAATCAGCCTCAACCCAGTTGGGGAAGTTTCGTCGTGGAGGCTGAATTTACCGACCGTAGTGCCAAAGATACCTTCTTTGCCCACCTTGGCGTTAAAGTCGCTAAGCACGATAAGCGCGCTCCAAGCGCTCATAGAAGGCATCTTTGGTCACCTCGTCCTTCTCTTCCGTCGGGGCATGGGCGCAAATCAGCGATATGTTGAAGAACCTTGCTTTGATGCGGATTGTGGCTAGACGTTCATTCACCGGAGTGAATGATAATACTCGGCGACGGAGTCTCTCTCCCACCACGAATCCCACACCAAACTTGCGCTCCTTTGTTTGGCCACTGTAGTAAATGCCACAAGGACCTACTCGTCTCTATCCTTGTCCCGACCATCACATTTCTTAGACGGCGGTGATGTCAGGGCAGCTGCACCTTCCCAATTAAGGGACCGGACATTACAGGTATTGGGCAATATGTCCTTGGCATATTTGTTGACTTCAAGGAGGCGCTTGATTACCTAAGCTGGGGTCGAGTGGTGCAACGGCTGGAGGAGCTTGGCTGTCCGGATATTACTCTTTGGCGGAGTTATTTTTCGGACAGAAAGGCCTTTCTTGTCGGCATGAATGGGAGTGTGGAGATCGGAGTTGTTCGAGGCTGCCCGCAGGGTTCCATCTGTGGTCCATATATTTGGAACCTTATGATGGACACTCTGCTTGGGCAGCTCGAGCCACTCTGTAAATGTTGTGCGTATGCGGACGACCTTCTTCTTATGGTTGAAGGTCGCTCGAGAGCGGAGTTAGAACGGGCGGGAGGAGATCTCTTAGAGATCGTTAATTCTTGGGGTTTAGGTGTGGGGGTCGACATATCGATGGACAAAACGGTGGCAATGCTGCTGAAAGGTAGATTGTCATCGGGTCGTCCACCGATTGTCCGTGTGAATGGGGTCAGCATCAGATACGTGACGCAAGTCAAATATCTGGGACTGACCATGAGTGAAAGGATGTGTTTTACTCCACACTTGGCGAAAGTGAAGGAGCGATTGCAGGCAACTGTAGGCAAAATACGACGGATTTTGAGGAGCGATTGGGGTCTCGGACGTCGTGCTGTCCGCACCATATATCGTGGCTTGTTTGTGGCCTGTGCCACTTATGGAGCCCCTGTATGGTGGGAGACAGCCACGACTGTCTGGGGTTCTCAAAAACTCCTCTCAATCCAGCGTTGCATGATGCTTGCATGTTTGCCTGTATGTCGCACCGTCTCAACGGATGCGATGCAGGTTCTGTTAGGTGCACCCCCTCTTGACCTGATTGTCATACAGCGTGCTGTTGCATTCAGGTTAAGAAGGGGCTTGAGTGTGTCATTGCTGCGGAATGACTGGATTTCCGACGATGATGTGGAGAGGGAGGGATATCTAGGGAGCAAGAGGCTCCTAGATGATAGGGTTAGGTGTAGGTGGCAAGAACGTTGAGACAATAGTCCTAACGGCCGAGTGACGTACGAGTACATTCGGGACGTGGGGTTCGTTGTGGATAACCCAGACTTCAGATTCTGTCTGAGTCTGGGTTTCCTTCTTACGGGGCATGGGCCTCTGAATGCATTTTTGCATCAGAGGCACCTTTCGGATACGTCGGGGTGTTTTTGTGGGGCAGTTTTAGAAAACTGGTCGCATTTAATTGCGGAGTGCCCGATGTACTCGGACATTAGGGATCTGGGTGGTATGGGGATTAGCTGGACTGATGGACGATTAGATGTTAGTGGTATGATCTCCACTAGTCGGAATACCGAACAGCTAGGGTCGTATGCGCGTGAATTATTTAAGCGGCGAAGGCGGTTAGCTGGAAATTAGGGTTTTAGTTTCTGTATGATTGGTGTGTGTAAGGGATGTGTGTATGGGGTCCAACCCCTGGCCACCAGTCCAGAGCCGTATGGAAGCTCAACTGGTAGTAGTTTCGGCTACGAGGTCTGACCGGAGACTTACTTCTGGTACCACGGGAGCAGGAGCCCTTGGAGTTCGCTCCAACCTGCTCGTGCGGACTGGCCCTCAGGGGAGTATCGTGGTGGTTGTGGTTAAAACCCAAATCGCGGGAAGAACTGACTTTGTCAGTTCAATGTGGAGTTGCATTGCAACCGGGTGCCGGACCCAAAGCACGGCAGAGGTTTTAGATGGGCCTCGAACCCTACCAAGGTGGTTAGTGTGTCCATTCCACACTGCCAATTGGTACTGAAAATGCTTAGCATTCTCAGGGCGCTGATCAACGCATTGATTTGATCCGCTGTGCTTTTGAGCGCCGTGGAGTAAGGCTGTCGTCAGCAGGTGCCCACGTAAAACACACCGGACGTTACCCAGAGGATACTTGGTCAAAGACCGGAAGTAGTGAGTTGCTTGAGCCATGTGTAAAAGAATCGTTTCTGGCCACTCCCAAGTGAATGGCGATCAGGGACCTTTCCTCACTTGCGTGAACTTCTACACATGACTCCTTCCTTTGATGGTATTAATACAAACAAATTATAAAATGTTCATATTCCTATTAATTTTAACTTAAACAAAACAAATAATTTTGTAATTTTTGTTTGTTTAGATTTTCATCTGTCAAAATGAACTTTATCGTTATTGCTAACTACTTTTTTTTTGATAAATCATAGCTATTGTGAATGAAAACAAGAAAAAACGTTAACTTCGGCTGCACCGAAGCTAATATACCCTTCACCGGTGCATTTCTTTTAGTAACTATGTGTTCAGTTTGTATGGAAGCTATATGCTATAGTAATCCGATCTGAACAATTTTTTCGGAGATTATATTATTACCTTAAGCAGTAATCCATGTTCAATTTCGTGAAGATACCACGTCAAATGGGAAAGTTTTCCATACAAGCGCTTGATCCCGATCGTTTGGGTTGTATGGTAACTATATGATATAGTGAGCCGATCTGAACAATTTCTTCCGACATTACATTATCTACATGAACAATAACTCATACCAAATTTCGTAAAGATAAATATATCGTTGAATGAGGAAGTTTCTCAACCAAGCATTTGATTCCGATAATTCAGTTTGTATGGAAGCTATATGTTATAGTTAACCGATCTGAACAATTTCTTGGGAGATTGCATTGTTGCCTTAGAAAATAACCTGTGCCAACTTTTGTGAAAATACATTGTCAAATGTGAAAGTTTTCCATACAAGAACTTGATTACGATCATTCGGTTTGTATGGCAGCTATATGTTATAGAGGTTCGATGTCGGCAGTTCCGACAATGAGCAGCTTCTTGAAGAGAAAACAACGTTTGCAAAATTTCAAAACGATATCTTAAAATCTGAGGGAATAGTTCGTATATATACAGACAGACGGACGGACAGACAGACAGACGGACATGGCTCAATCGACTCAGCTCAACATACTGATCATTTATATATGTATATACTTTATAGAGCCTCCGATGCTTCCTTCTGGGTGTTACAAACTTCGTGACAAACTTAATATACCCTGTTCAGGGTATGATTCGCTACTCTCCAACTCTATGCTAATCGAAGATAGCAACAATTTAAAACAAGTAAAGAAGGGCCAAGTTCGGGTGTCACCAAACATTTTATACTCTCGCATGATAAAGTGATAATCGAGATTTCATTATCCGTCATTTCCATATTTTTCAAATACCGTATTTGTGTAAAGTTTTATTCCGCTATCATCATTGGTTCCTAATGTACTGATATATTATACAGAGAAGGCATCAGATGGAATTCAAAATAGTGTTATATTGGAAGAAGGCGTGGTTGTTAACCGATTTCACCCATATTTCGTACATGTCATCAGAGTGTTAAGAAAATATCATATACCGAATTTCATTGAAATCGGTCAAGTAATTCCTGAGACATGGTTTTTGGTCCATAAGTGGGCGACGCCATGCCCATTTTCAAGTTTTAAAAAAAGCCTGGGTGCAGCTTCCTTCTGCCATTTCTTCCGTAAAATTTAGTGTTTCTGACGTTTTTCGTTAGTCGGTTAACGCACTTTTAGAGATTTTCAACATAACCTTTGTGTGGGAGGTGGGCGTGGTTATTATCCGATTTCTTCCATTTTTAAACTGTATATGGAAATGCCTGAAGGAAACGACTCTATAGAGTTTGGTTGACATAACTTAGTAATTTCCGAGATATGTATGTACAAAAAACTTAGTAGGGGGCGGGGCCACTCCCACTTTTCCAAAAAAAAATACATCCAAATATGCCTCTCCCTAATGCGATTCTTCGTGCCAAATTTCACTTTAATATCTTTATTTGTGGCTTAGTTATGACACTTTAAAGGTTTTCGGTTTTCGGCATTTTGTGGGCGTGGCATTTGCCCATCTTCGAACTTAACCTTTGGTATATATAACCCTATATCTACTTACAAACAACCGTTATGTGAACAAAACTATAATACTCGCCTTAGCAACTTTGTTGCGAGAGTATAAAGATCAAGGGTTTCTATGAAAGTTGCGTTAGATATCGAACAATTAGTTAGGAATTAAACCATCAGAGCACAATATGTTTTTTTAAATTGTGACGACCTAGGCCTTCAACGTGTCTAACCCTCAATAACTAAATAACTCAATAGAAAAATCATTATTACGACTTATTGCTTTTTTAGATATTCAATCTTCGAGGCAATCACATCCTTAGACAGACGTTATACATAAGTTTATGTGACATTTAAATACAAAAATTTTACTTTCCATCCGAAAAATAAGAATATCTATAATAAATTTAAAATTTTCTACATTTTAAGACTTTGAGTGCTCTTTAATCGTAATAACACCGAATTTTTGCATCGGTGTGACTATAGAAACATGACAACATTATTTCACACTGGAGTCCAATAGACAGTCATTCAAGTGGACTGCGCACATGATGAACCGGTTCTCAAGAGTGGAAAGACGAAAAAGTCGACAAGGTTATGACATCAGTCTTTTGGGATATACGTGGTATAATCTTCATCGACTGATTACTGAGCAAGTTATAATCCATTGCACTGAATACTTGGTTGCAGTTCTATTCTACTATTCTAAATACTTAGAAATTGTATTATTTTTAATACTAACTAATAACAATACTTAGTACATTGTACATAGTCAGCCAGCGCTTGCAATGAAAGCGGAAAAAACATTAGAAACCTCAAAAATAACACTATTTCTTCACTATTTAATGAATCTTATTATACATACTTGTATGTATAAACCTTCTTCTTCAATCACTCTATCTATTAAAGAAAACCGTATCAAAATACGTTGCGTAGTTTTAAAGATTTATATTTATTTTATATTATGTATTTATATTGAAATTATTGAGAGACACTTGGTTAACAAATATTTGTAAATCTTTACAGCTCAGGAACCTAAATGGAGTTTGGAGCGACGTGAGTCGTCGGGTCACTTGGTTTGGCGGAAGGAGTCTCCCAGTTCTAAAGTACGTTTTCGTTTTGATGTTGAAGTATTGGAATTTGAGAAACATCCCCATGAAGATATTGAATACAAAAAAGGCGGATATTCTGCTAGCAATATTACTTCAACTATAGCACTCTGTGCTACATGTGTTGCGGCGGTGGCTATTAGCGTTTTTTTACCATGGTATCTTATGGATAAGGCGCTATCAAGGGGTTCATAGTTTTATACTTTTATGGTGCATTTGAATTTTATACATATATTTAATCCTATATTTACACGTCAATATTGTTCTAGACCGAGGGAACGAAAATGTATACACGTTGGCCATTTTATGCGAAGTTATACTTATCGAATCCATTTACGTGAAGAGAAACCCGCTCTGTGTTATCGTGCGATAGAAAATAGGTTGATACACATCATCGGAACAGCATAAATAACAATTTCAATTAAAAATTTCGAACATGTAATAAAACTTACCAGATAGAATAAATTTAATGACTCGCAAATTTATATATATGAATTTACGCTTAAATATTTATATGTCAAACATTATAATTAGTATTGTACAAAGATAAGTGCCTTAAAATTAATTAAGAAATATTTAAAAAACATTATTAGAATTTATATTCATTTTAAAACTAGTGAGATTAATCTGTGATCTTAAAAGCATCGCCCAATATCAATATTCACCGATGCTGTAGACTTATTAAATATTGGTATTTTAAGTGCTATATGATTTTCAATAAATAAAATCTTTTATTTACTGTACACAACTTAATAATATATGAAATTTTATTCGACAACTTCTTGTTTAACAACCTTTTGGAAAGAATATGATTAATAAATCAGAAGTTGGCCAAAACTAAGAAAAAAAAAATCTGAAAAGTAAACTAATAATTGATTTCGAAATACATGATAGATAATAATAAAATATTTATCCACTTGGCACTTAAAGGATCGTCAATGAAATTTTCGAGAAATCGATTTTTTTTGTTGCATTATCGGATACACTATAATAAACATTCTCTCGGATTTTGAAATCGAAATTCAAATTATTAAGGTCGCTAGAAAGGAAACAGAGTGGGGAACGTTGCAACTCCAATCTTTAAACTCAGAATGGTGTTTTTCAAAACGGTTTCCACTCTCACATGAAGAGTTTTGATATGAGTTTATCTAGTTCCAATTTGGAGAGAACATTTTTAACGTTATTCGCTATGGAAGCTTTTCTTTTTTTTTTTTGGAATTTCCCTATTTTTTTTACGAAAAACTGTCGAAAAAATGGGCCAAATTCGACACTTTTTGTTTAAACAACCGCCTTTTTGTCTAATTAAAAAAAAAACACAAACACAAATCTTATCTGAGTTTGCATTATGAACGCATTTTTTGTTTTAGATTATATTACAATATGGCCATTGGCTAAGTTAAATTACTATAGAACCTTTTAAATAAGTGCTATTTATGAATCAATCGAAATTCAGTGAGTGCGGTCACAAAACGTAGTGAGCGCGATTACAGGTAGTGCGAGTATAGTCGAAAAGTGTACTTGCATTTTTTGTCCTTGCATTTTTGTAAACATATTATCGTGTGTAATAAAAAGCGAAAATGCAAAAACAAAACCCCCACATAATGGTTAGTGAGAACGTTGTAAACGTCAGTAACAGCGGAGGCTGGCAAAACACATCAAACCGGTTTGCAATCTTAGACACAAACACACAAAGTGATGATAACAATGCTTGATAAGAATAATAAATAAAACGCAGATTTTCATACCACATGTAAACAAAATTAATAGTGGTAGGGATTGTCATAACCGCACACTACCCTCGCGTTCCAACATAAGTAAATAGTCATTTACTATATTTTTCTACAAACTGGGCAGTAGATTTCTAGCTGGTGATGATTTTAATCGACGACGATGGAGCAGACGTTCCATTGCCCGACCATGAAGAAGTTCGAATAGCAATTACCCGCCTGAAGAACTACAAAGCGGCGGGGGCCGATGGATTGCCGGCCGAGTTATTCAAACACGGCGGAGCATGCATCAGCTTCTTTGTACAATATGGTCGGAGGAAAGCATGCCCAACGATTGGAATTTAAGTGTGCTATGCCCAATCCATAAAAAAGGAGACCCCACAATCTGCGCCAACTACCGTGAGATTAGCGTCCTCAACATCGCATATAAGGTTCTATCGAGCGTATTAAGTGAAAGATTAAAGCCCACCATCAACAAACTGATTGGACCTTATCAGTGTGGCTTTAGACCTGGAAAATCAACAACCGACCAGATATTCACCATGCGCCAAATCTTGGAAAAGACCCGTGAAAGAAGAATCGACACACACCACCTCTTCGTAGATTTCAAAGCTGCTTTCGACAGCATGAAAAGGAGCTGTCTTTATGCCGCGATGTCTGAATTTGGTATCCCCGCAAAACTAATACGGCTGTGTAAACTGACGTTGAGCAACACCAAAAGCTCCGTCAGAATCGGGAAGAACCTCTCCGAGCCGTTCGATACCAAACGAGGTTTCAGGCAAAGCGATTCCCTGTCGTGCGACTTCTTCAACCTGCTTCTGGAGAAAACAGTTCGAGCTGAAGAACTAAATAGAGAAGGTACCATCTTCTATAAGAGTGTACAGCTGCTGGCGTATGCCGATGATATTGATATCATCGGCCTCAACACCCGCGCCGTTAGTTCTGCTTTCTCCAGGCTGGACAAAGAAGCAAAACAAATGGGTCTGGCAGTGAACGAGGGCAAGACGAAATATCTTCAGTCATCAAACAAACAGTCGTCGCACTCGCGACTTTGCACTCACGTCACTGTTGACAGTCATAACTTTGAAGTTGTAGATAATTTCGTCTATCTTGGAACCAAACACCACCAACAATGTCAGCCTGGAAATCCAACGCAGGATTGCTCTTGCCAACAGGTGCTACTTCGGACTGAGTAGGCAATTGAAAAGTAAAGTCCTCTCTCGACGAACAAAAGCCAAACTCTATAAGTCGCTCATAATTCCCGTCCTGCTATATGGTGCAGAGGCTTAGACGATGACAGCAACCGATGAGTCAACGTTACGGGTTTTCGAGAGAAAAGTTCTGCGAAAGATTTATGGTCCTTTGCGCATTGGCCACGGCGAATATCGCATTCGATAGAACGATGAGCTGTACGAGATATACGACGACAATGACATAGTTCAGCGAATTAAAAGACAGCGGCTACGCTGGCTAGGTCATGTTGTCCGAATGGACGAAAACACACCAGCTCTGAAAGTATTCGACGCTGTACCCGTAGGGGGGAAGAGGAAGACCTCCACTCCGTTGGAAGGACCAGGTGGAGAAGGACCTGGATACGCTTGGAATATCCAATTGGCGCCACGTAGCGAAAAGAAGAAACGACTGGGGCGCTGTTGTTAACTCGGCTATAAACGCGTAAGCGGTGTCTACGCCAATTAAGAAGAAGACGATTTCAATGCCAAACATCCATAGTGGGGATCTCGTCTTACTAATCCCAAAGGCCGCGCACTACACAAATGCTTTATGGAAAAAAATTCAAACAGATCCCAGCAAGACCCCTGATTTGATTGATTTTGCGGTTTATTTTGAAATTGACGCAAACCTAGTCGAAATAATAAATAATTACGATCTTTAGACTATTCCACTTTAATTATTCATTTTAATTTGCTTGCTTTACTTACTGCTCAGAAACAGCATATGTGACCTGGTCTACGGAAAGGGGGCTTAGGTGTCAAAAAAATCAATTTTTACTTTTTAGTTGATTCGGATGTTGTATATTTTTAACAGCTGTTTCCCAGAAAACTAGTTATTTTTCGCACGTTAGCTCCCTTTTCGTAGACCAGGTCACATATATTAAATAAGAGATCAGCAATTTCAACTTGATTCCAATATAAATTTCAACATGGAGATAAACTCAACTAGGGATTTAGATGATGCAGTAGAGATTTTTACTAACAAAATACACGAAGCCGTCTTCTTAGCCTCAACCAACTATTGTAATAAAACTTCTCGACCGCATAGAAGCAGACAACCATATTCTGATGAAATATCTAAATTGGTTAAGAACAAGAGGCGACTTCGAAGGATATGGCACAACAGCAGGAATTAGCTGAACTCAAAGCTGAACTCAAAGAAAAATTGATTGGAGAATATCTCAAAAAAATGTATCCAAACAACAACAACGAATATAACATCTGTAAAGCTACCAAATACTTAAAACGGCCAACCATAAGACAGGTTTCGATTAAAGATATTAACAATACTTGGTGCAGATCAAACATAAGTAAAGTACACGCTTTTGCCAACCATCTTAAAGATATATGTATGTATGTATTTCAGCCATTTAACCTCAGTAGCACCAGCCATGTGGAGGTAGAATCATACATTGATTGCCAATATCCAATGGATAAGCCTCCTACATACGTAGAGGTCCAATTTGAAATAACGCGTTTAAAAAATTCAAAGTCTCCAGGTCATGATAACATCGACGCTTGGACAATCAAAAACATTTCCAAGAAATGTCTATTATTTTTGGTCTTGCTTTTTAATAGTAGCTTCAAATTGCGCCATTTCCACACGTGCTGAAATGTGGTGATATTAAATATAATGATACCAAAGCCAAACTACACGGAAAATTATTTATCTTCATATAGACCAATAAGCCTACTAACAATATTCTCGAAAATACTCGAAAGAATATTTCTGCGAAGATTACTGCCAGAGCTGGAAAAGCACTCAATTATTCCAGATCATCGGTTTGGTTTCAGACATATGCACGGCAGGAACAATGTCATCGCATTGTGAAAACTATACTTAGTAGCTTGGAGGAGAAGAAGTATTGTTGTGCAATTTTCCTAGATGTTCAGCAGGCATTTGACAGAGTCTGGCACTCGGGCTTACTGTATAAAATCAAAAAGATACTATCTACTCCACTCTATCTCTTCCTCAGATCTTATCTGAGTCAAAGTCACATCTATGTTAGAACTAAAAATGAAATCTCAGACATTCACGAAATAAAGGCAAGGAAGTGTTTTGGGACCAATACTACATGTATACAATTTTTACCGCGGACATGCCAATATTGGAAAATAGTAATTTAACAGTTGCCACCTATGCAGACGACACTGCTGTACTCGTCGACCTACTCGGCTAGCGAAGCTGCTGAAACTGAATCTTGTCTTCGCAACTGGAACATCTCTGTAAATGCTGGAAAATCAACTCATCTATCTTTCACATTGAGGAAGAAAGAGTGCCCCGGTGTGACTCTTAATAATGGTTTAATTTCAAAGTCCAATTGTATAAAATATCTCGGATTACATTTAGATAAACGGCTTACTTGTTGTGAACATATTAGAGTCAAGAGAACGCATCTCAAAATTAAAAGTAGGAAAATGTATTGGTTGCTTGGTCCTAAGTCTAAACTTAGTTTACAAAACAAAATTCTTCTTATAAAACTTTTCAAAATGGCACATCAAGTGCTAATTGAGCCCGATAGGGCAGCACTCCTACCTATAAAACTTTGTTGAAACCCGTATGGGTACAGCAAGTAGATCCAACATAGACATAATTCCAAGGTTCCAGTCAAAAACCCTTAGACTTCTTGCTAACGCTCCGTGGTACATTAAAAATATTCATCTCCATAAGGATCTTCGAATGCCTATGGTGATTGATGAAATAAAAAGATACAACTCAAGGTACATAACAAGATTAAATTGGCACCCATACGCTATAAACCTATTAGAAAACAGAGATGACACACGACGATTGAAAATACTACATCCTCTAGATCGGCCATTTAGATCGTAAGAGCTATCTAAGTATAAAATAATACACATTACACACATTGCGTAATTTAGCTTAATAAATGTTAGTTATTAAATAACCTTATATTAAGGCCAAAATGCACTTAGTGCATCAATATGAATCACATTAATCAATTACATTTACTTATTGTCTTACGACAGATTGCAAATTAGGATATATTAATAAAAAAAACCTACATATATCTATATATATATCCGCATCCGAGCAAAACTGTTCATCATAACACTGATTTGCGCCCACGCCTCGTCGGAAGAGAGAGACGATATAACCAAAGATGCCATTTATAAGCGGCTGCAGCGCGCTTATGACAACTGCATTTTTGGTACAACAGTCGGACGATTCAACTTCCATGGCGAAATCTTTCCAAATCAACTTTGTAGGGGCCCGAAATATGGCTGCATTTAGTACTAGATTAAAGCACAAAAAAATTTATGAAGCTACTTGGATGTGTCCGGGTCGAAACGTTCGTAACCAGATCGATCATGCTGTGATAGATGGACGACAACTCTACAGATGTGAGGTGGGATAGATAAATAAAATTGAAGAGGGAAGCGATACGCATGCAAACCAAAAAAGAAAGAGGCCGAAATGCGTGAGTATGAAGAACTTGACAAAATGGCCGACATGGGTAATGCTCGAAAATTCTACGAAAAGATCGCTACTAACAGAAGGTTTCAATACCGTGACTGTTGCCTACAGCATACTATTGAGCGTATTATGTCAAAGATTAAAGCCCACCGTCAACAAACTGATTGGACCTTATCAGTGTGGATTTAGGCCTAGAAAATCAACAATTGACCAGATATTCACCATATGCCAAATCTTGCAAAAGACCCGAGAAAAGAGAATCGACACGAATCGAGCGAAAAGGAGCTGCTTCTATGCAGCTATGTCCCGGCAATACTAATACGGCTGTGTAAACTGACGTTGAGCCCCGGGCGCAGACGATGAGTATAGTGAGTAGTATTCTTAAAGCTGTCGCTAACGTCCTGTAGGCATCCAGTCCCATTGAAGAAATGTATAATAAAAATTTTTCTGGCGAAAATCCAATTTGTTATTCGTTTTTCTTTGCTGTCTTTAATAAAAGTAGGACGTAGACGTCTTGTAAATTTATTAGCAATTTCCTCAAAACCGTATTGTGAGAATTTTGGAACTTCAGAATATGCGTGGCTTCTAGTTCCTAAATTTTATATACTTAATATCGAAGATTGTAAAAATTCACTTTTGTTCGAACCACCTCATGAAACTTGTAGGTAAGTAGATAAAGGGGGGCGGCAGAACATCCTTGGCCCCCGGCGCCCGAAGTTGTAGCTACGCCACTGGGCAGCCACAACCAAGAGCATGACAGTAAGTTCGATGCTACATCGCATTAGGTTGGCGGTATTGGCTCAGTTGATTTAAATCCTGTCTAGAGCTATTGTTCTAGCTGTGAACTCGAACCACCATAAGATTTCGTTGCAAGCCTGTTTGGTCTCCCTTCAAAGCATAGATAACCACAGAGACTGAAAATGCAACTGTATGATTGAGCAGAGATAGCGGCTTGGAAGGGGACCCTTACAACATGACCACGAAAATAACGGAAGCAAAGGAGAGCAAAACTATTAAGTACAAGCAGACGATGAACTAAATGCATTGAGAAGTCTTGCCAACCGCAGATAGGAAAAGAGAGAGCAATCAAACTGTCCGTACGGAAGAAACCGTCTCTTTTATGTCTGAGTCAGCGGATGCAAACAGGCAAACATACAATAATCAGAAGAGGCGCTCCTAAAGTGTCAGGGCACTCTCAAAAAGATGAACAGACCAATGCTAAGGCTGAATAACATAAGTACCGAGGTAAAAATGGGGTATCTGAACTAGACGAGCTTTTTGGTTTATTGTAGCTTGCGCGAGAGAGTGCTAAAATACGCTCGAACGCAGTTAGATCCTCAAACGCCTTGGATCCGCCATTACAAATGACATGTCAAAAGTCCCCATCGATCCCATTTGAGCGTTGTTTTTTATTCGAGGTCAAAGGTCACAAATTTTCGTTTTTTCCGTATATCTCTGAAACAATGAGAGCAACCGAAAAATCGTTCAAACAAAATTTGTAGATCGCAACAAAAAAGATCTCAACACTTTTCCTTCTACGGTGCACTGTTCTCGAATTACGGGTATTTTAAACATGGAAAATACGAATATGCACTCATACGTGGCCAGCATGCATCATCGGGGAAACCATTTGAACAAAAAACATTACAACATATTTTTATTTGCTCCATGCACACAGGTGCGTGAAAAATATACAATTCTAAGTGAGTCATCGTCCGTCCCTGATTCTATTGAGCGGTTGGCCTTGAGAAACATCTGCTTGCGACTCTCCATTTTTCGGGTCGAAACCAGCGGATACCTGCTTTTCCCGAAGAACATAGCTTCAGTAAATGCAGTCAGTTTTGAACGGTTTTTCGTAGTGAATAGACGTGTTTGTGATATATATTCTCTTTTTTAACCGTGCCGTTACAAAATTTTGTAAAAATGTCAGAAGTTTGCTTTATTTGCAATGAATCTTTGACTGAAAGTGAAATTGTGGTTGTTGATCCTGGGCAAAGACTTTAATGGATTCAAGTACTGAAAAGGGTGATGGGTTCGATGAATATTTGAAGGACAAAACATCTGTAACGATACTATACTATACTATAAGCAGTGCCGTAAAGCATACATACATATTGGAAGAGCAGCATCTCTGCAGCTAAAAAACAGAGTGAGGCGGAGATAGCTACCATATCTGGGATTAGTCCTCCTCGTACCAGAGCACGAGGTAATGATTCGTCTTTTTGTTTCAAGAAATTCTGTTTGTTCTGTGGCAATGAAGTAGATAAAACGGCTGAAATGAAAATAGGTCAGCATCTTCGAGGAAGACTGTCTCAAGTTTCAACCCTTGACTTCAAGAAAACTATCTTGAAGGAAGCTCAGACTCGTTCTGATGAGTTAGCAAGAAGTGTCATTGCCCGCATACAATATGAATATGACTTAGTTACTGCTGAGACTAAGTACCACAGTAATTGTTACACTTCGTTCCTGAAAACCATTAGTGGAGGTAAAATCGGTCGGCCTGAAAATGATTCTATTACTTCAGCGATGGAAGAAATATTTGCATTTATTGAAAATAATGATGATTGTCAATTTTTAATACAAGAATTGAAAGATATTTGCAAAGAATCATCGATCGATAATAGAGTAATTAAGTCAAAACTGTTAAAGTATGGTAATTGAATCATTATAACTGAGAAATTGGGACGTTCAACATTCATTTGCTTCATCGACAAACAGCATGATGTCCCCATCAAAGCTTGGTATGAGTATAAAAAGCAGAATGAAAAGGAAGAGCGGCTAAGAATACTTGGAGCAGCTACAGCAATCGTTCGAGAAGATATTCAGTCGATAGTGTTCAGATGTTCGAAGATATCAATAGGGATATTCCAGAATCTTTGACTTATTTGTTAGAGCAAATAATTTTGAAAAATAAACTACTTATTGCACCGTATAATGAAACTGTGATGTATGAAGCAGCAGCAGCTCGTCACCTAGGTACTTGTATATAATCTACCACCAGAAACTGGAACAATTATTCAATATGCTGCAGACAATGCTGACATCAACGTACATACTCTAGACGGTCATAACAAGCTCTACATAATGGGTATCATTCAAATTATAACTCCAAGAGCAGCAGTTATAGCCGAAAAACCCATATCACGAGTAAACGAAGTCCTTTCAGCGAAAGATTTTGCAGGAAAAGCTCATGGACCGATAAAAGTGTATCAAAATGATGGTGCAATTGGATATAGTAAAATAGTTGCACAAAATTTCGATTATGAAAGTAACACAGCAGTACTTATCTTTACTGAAAAAAGTTGATACTCGTATTTTGTGGTTGTATAGAAAATGGAAAGATTTACTATTTCCTGGTTGGAACTGTTACATTGAACATTTAGTAAGTAATATCATGGATCTTTTTTGGAGCAATTGGTCATATTATGCAGGCAAGTGGCAGAAAAGAAGTGCTCCCTTTGATTTATGCCACTAATTCCTTAGATAAAATGTTGAATGGCCATGCTTATGCAAGAGCAGTTAGAGCACACACATTATTCCATCTCACTTTAGCAACAATAATATCAGAACTTGTCATCGATGAAGAGATGCATGCTAATATACAAGATGCTGTAGACTTTATAATGGCACAATTCCGATTTCTTTGGCGCCGCGATTTGAAGGTACCGTTGAAAAGAGGAAGTCCTCCTGATTAAAAAATATATTGGGTTATAGGTACCGCAAACGCTTAGTTTACGAGATATTCGACCTTAAAGTTCAAAAATTCCCAAAATTCGAGCATTTCAACAAGCTATTTTACCGCATTAAACACAATTTACTCACATTTTTCACTTCAAATTAATTAATTTAAACTATAAACTTTTAAATAAATCCACATTTTACACTTTTAACAGTTTTTTTTACCGAAGAAATCTTTATTTTAAAAATTACATTTTACACTCGTAGTGAACATCATGTGTGTGCTAAAATTACGACGAAATGGAGCGCTGCCATGTGATAATAAGGAAATTCGCTGAAATGCCTTTTTTCCCAAAAATTCCTCTATCCATTCATATGGATATGTTCTTTATTTAATTTAATAAACAAATATGTAATATTATATACTAATATTATATAATAATATTTAACCATTTTATAATGAAAACTCAAACTTTGTTTGAATATTAGTGCAAGATAACCAAAAAATATAACCACTTTATAACGAAACTCAATATATTTTTTTTATTTTAACGCAGAAAGGAGTACTACGCAAAAGTACTTCAGTCACCCCGGGTATTCGCTCGACCAGGGTTATTTTTTTAAAGGGCGGCCGAAGGCCGCCAACGCAGAAGGGAGTACTACGCGAAAGTACTTCAGTCACCCCGATATGATATAAATTTTACAATATTATTATAGATTTTTACTTATTTATTTTTATTAAACATAAATCGCATATTATACATATACATACATATGTATAGTATATATGTATATATATGTATATATACATGTGTATATGGAACAAGTTTTCACAACTCAATATTATAACTTGAAAACTGTTGGAAAGTATTTTTTATTATAATTAATATAGAAAAAAGAATCACGCAAAAGAACAAACAAAGAAAAATCGTTAAGAAACCAACAAATTTGGTGTTTGAGATGTGGCAACGCTCGTTTTCCTCATAATTGTAAACAATCTAGCCTTTGCAACGATGAGTGTTCTAAGTGATTTTTAAATTAATAAATATAGGTAAAATATTACAAAATAAAAGTGAAATGTGAACTTATTTCAATCTTTAAAGTGTATATTTAAATATAACAAGAGAAAAATGTGAAAAAATTTAGAGAAACATAGAGAAATAACATGTTTTCTTAGTGCAAAATTTTGAATTTTTAAACGTGAATATTTCAAAAAATATTAGTTATTTTTACATTATTTTTGGATATTCCTCCTCTGGAGAATCTACCCTATCCGCACATACCCCATTTATATGGAAATTCGTTTTTTTTACCCCGCCGCCAAAGTAATCGGAATCGTGCCTTTATAATAAATAACACAATACGTACGTAAACTGTTCAATCCAAAATTAAAGTAATATGAACAACGTGGACCAACTGCAAAATCGTGGACGCAATATTTTTACATGGTATCAATTGCTAAGGTGTTTATAAGAGCTGAGCGTATGGGAGATTGGAAAGCTCATTTGAATAGCATTCGAGAAATGCTTCCTTACTTCCACGCATCAGGACATTTTCCTTATGCCAAATCTGGACATTTATATCTACAAGATATGCTGCAATTGGAAAACTTGATTGATGATCTTGAGGTTTTCGAGCTCATCGTTCCATCGAATGCGATATTCGCCGTGGACATTAAATCTTTCGCAGAACTTTTCTCTTAAAAACTCGCAACGTCGACTCATCAGTTGTTGTCATCGTCCAAGCCTATGCACAATATAACAGGACGGGAATTATGAGTGACTTATAGAGTTTGGTTTTTGTTCGTAGAGAGAGGACTTTACTTCTCAATTGCCTACTCAGTCCGAAGTAGCACCTGTTGGCAAGGGTTATCCTGCGTTTGATTTCCAGGCTGACATTGTTGGTGGTGTTTATGCTGGTTTCTAAATAGACGAAATTATCTACAACTTCAAAGTTATGACTGTCAACAGTGACGTGAGAGCCAACTCGCGAGTGTTTGTTTGATGACAGGAGATATTTCGTTTTGCCCTCGTTCACTGCCAGACCCATTTGCTTTGCTTCCTTGTCCAGTCTGGAGAAAGCAGAACTAACGGCACGGTTGTTGAGGCGGATGATATCAATATCATCGGCATACGCCAGCAGCTATGCACTCTTATAAAAGATTGTACCTGCTCGATTAAGTTCTGCACCTCGAATTATTTTCTTCAGCAGTACATTAAAGAAGCCACACGATAGGGACTCGCCTTGTCTGAAACCTCCTTTGGTTTCGAAAGGCTCGGAGAGGTTCTTCCCGATCCTGACGGAGCTTTTAATGTTGCTCAACGTTAGTCTACACAGCCGTATTAGGCTTGCGGGGATACCAAATTCAGACATTGCGGCATAAAGGCAACTCCTTGCTCTCGTGCTGTCAAAAGAAGCTTTGAAATCAACGAAGAGGTGGTGTGTGTCGATTCTCTTTTCAAGGGTCTTTTCCAAGCTTTGGCGCATGGTGAATATCTGGTCGGTTGTTGATATGCCAGGTCTAAAGCCACACTGATAAGGTCCAATTAGTTTGTTGACGGTGGGTTTGAATCTTTCACACAATACGCTCGATATAACCTTATACGCGATGTTGAGAAGGCTTATCCCGCGGTAGTTGGCGCAGATTGTGGGATCCCCCTTTTTGTGGATTGGGCAGAGCACACTTAAATTTCAATAGTTACAAGGGAGCTGATGCATGCTCCTTAACAGTTCTTCGCCACCGTGAATAGCTCGGCCGGCAATCCATCGGCCCCCGCTGCTTTGTTGTTCTTCAGACGGGTAATTGCTATTCGAACTTCTTCATGGTCGGGAAATGGAACAGGCTCGAGAAGTGTTCCCTCCATAATTTAAGTATGCTCTGGGCATCGGTCAGTAAATCACCTTTGGGGGTCCTACAAGAGTATTCTCCGGTCTTGAAACCATCTGTTAGCCGCCGCATTTTTTCGTAGAACTTTCGAGCATTACTCCTGTCGGCCAGCTTGTCAAGCTCTTCAGTCCTCTTTGAAATGACACAGATCCCTTATACCGAGTTGTTGACGAGTGCTCTCAGAGAGCACGAGTGCAAGTCGAGTAGAAAATCGTTCGGCTATCTGTTGTGATAGCAGCTTCTCGACGTCGAACCTTCCTTGTGTTTGTGCGTTCTTTACTGCACAGAGGCGGGTGCGAATCTTTGCTGCAGCAAGATAGTGGTTCAAGTCGATGATAGGACCTAGAATGTCTAGAACACTGGAGACGTTTCTTCCGTCTATCACAACATGATCGATCTGGTTGGTGGTATTTCGATCCGGAGACAGCCAGGTCGCTTGATGAATTTTTCTATGCTGCAATCTGGTACTACATATAACCATATATCGGGCCCCGACGAAGTCGATCAGCCTCAACCCATTTGGGGATGTTTTCTCGTGGAGGCTGAATTTGCCGACTGTTGCGCCAAAGATACCTTCCCTGCCCACCCTGGCGTTAAAGCACGATTTTGACATCGTTTCTTGTTAACACTCACAATAAATCTCGTTTGATTAATATGTTATGTGAAAAATTTGTAGCTGCCAATATTGTTGTGAAACAAGCTCAAAATGACGCTGTTGTCCTCAAAATTGAAACCGCAATTGAACAATTCAGTCGAACCTATCCAACTATCGTTTTTGGAGAAGATGTAGATTTGTTAATAATATTAACTGCACGAACACCCAGTGATAAGATCATTTACTTTTTAAAACCTGTGAGAGGTCAAGTTCAAACAAAAATATATTCTTCACAAAGTTTAACTGCATATCCAAAATGTCAGCCTCATATATTATTCCTTCATGCGATAACTGGCTACGATACGACATCAGCGATTTTCAAAAGAGGCAAAAATACAGTATTCAAATTGTGAAAAACGTGGAGACTTGCTTGATAACGCAAAAGTATTTACAAATATTAACTCTTCAGCAGATGTTATCCTGACCACTGCAATTCGTGTTCTCCTTGCTATGTATGGAGCTCCAAAAAAAATGGAATCGGTAGACAAGTATAGATATTTGAGTTTCGTGAAAAATACAAGAAACAATAGTTATAGAGTGCACTTATCCAACCAACATCTTGTTTCGTGCGTTTTACCAAGTGCATGTGTGGCTAGACAGTGATCTAAATCCTGAAGATTGGGGCTGGAAAGTGATGAATAATAGTTTGAAGCCAACCCAGACTTTACTGCAACCTGCTCCAGAAAAATTACTCAATACAATTTTTTGTAATTGCAATAAAGGCTGCACAAACAATTGCGGGTGCAGAAAAGTTGGATTGTATTGTTCATCAGTATGTACCAATTGTCAAGGCCAATCTTGCACGACCATTGAATCAATTGTAACAGATGAAGATTGTTTCGAAATCGATGAGGAATCTTGGAGCTGTCGACACAAATCGAGCAAGAGGAAGAAACGAGTGACTATGAAAAATTTGATGATAAATGATGATGTAATTTTCTTGCTGTTAAAATTTTCATTAAATTTAAATGAAAAATTTAATTTCATCAATAAAATAGTGTGCGATTTCATGCTTTAGATCAAAATGTATTGTGGGGTATTCCTTTTGGAGAAACCACGTTAAAAAAAAGCTCCGTGTACACTACCTCGGAGGTGGTGCGGAAATGTGTGCACATAGGCAAAAATACGACTTTCCTGCGGTCTAAAGTCACGCTGTCTCGAAAGCGATGTTTTGTAGAGGAAAAAGTGTTGGGATCTTTTTTGTAGGTAATTTTACGATCTACAAATTTTGTTTGAAACATTTTTCGGCAGCTCTCATTGTTTCAGAGATATAGAATAAACAAGTAAGGACGGGCTAAGTTCGGGTGTCACCGAACATTTTATACTCTCGCATGATAAAGTGATAATCGAGATTTCATTATCCGTCATTTACATATTTTTCAAATATGTTCGTTATTTTGGAAGAAGGCGTGGTTGTGAACCGATTTCACCCACATTTCGTACATGTCATCAGGGTGTTAAGAAAATATTACATACCGAATTTCATTTAAATCGGTAGAGTAGTTCCTGAGATATGGTTTTTGGTCCATAAGTGGGCGACGCCACGCCCATTTTCACTTAAAAAAAAAAGCCTGGTGCAGCTTCCTTCTGCCATTTCTTCCGTAAAATTTAGTGTTTCTGACGTTTTTTGTTAGTCGGTTAACGCACTTTTAGTGATTGTTAACATAACTTTTGTAGGGGAGGTGCGCGTGGTTATTATCCGATTTCTTCCATTTTTGAACTGTATATGGAAATGCCTGAAGGAAACGATTCTGTAGAGTTTGGTTTGCGTAGCTATAGTAGTTTTCGAGATATATACAAAAAACTTGGTAGGGGGAGGGGCCACGCCCACTTTTCCAATAAAATTACGTTCAAATATGCCCCTCCTTAATGCGATCCTTTGTGCCAAATTTCACTTTAATATCTTTATTTATGGCTTAGTTATGACACCTTATAGGTTTTCGGTTTACGCCATTTTGTGGGCGTGGCAGTGGGCCGATTTTGCCCATCTTCGAACTTAACCTTCTTATGGAGCCAAGAAATACATGTCCCAAGTTTCATCATGATATCTCAATTTTTACTCAAGTTACAGCTTACACGGACGGACGGACAGACAGACAACCGGGCTTTAACTCCACTCGTCAACCTGATCACTTTGGTATATATAACCCTATATCTGACTTTTTTAGTTTTAGGACTTACAAACAACCGTTATGTGAGCAAAACTATAATACTCTCCTTAGCAACTTTGTTGCGAGAGTATAAAAACAACGCACAAGTGGGATCGATGGGGACTTTTGAAATGTCAATTGTAATGACCGATCCAAGGCCTGCACAAAAATCCAGCTTTTTGGGAATTAATGCAAACTGGAACTCGGAACTGATGTAGCAATCATCAGTGAGTAATACAAGATAGTGCAAGATGGAACAAGATTAGAAGACATCATCGCAACAGCGGCAATAGGGATAACGGAAAGGAGAAGTTAAAAAAAACAACAAATAGCGGAAGAGGAAATGGATTCATCAGGATATGCAACGGAAACATCATGGTAATTAGCTGTTACCTGATGCCGAGCGATCCCATCACAGACTTCCAAGCGAAGCTCAATACCATAGACGATGTCGCAAAACACACAAACCGTCACTTGATCATAACCGGATATTTTAATGCCAACCGGGGAATGAGCCATACCGTTAACATATTCACGTGGTCGCAAAATCTTTGACTTGACACTAGATTACCATAAAAATATCGCGAAAACTGCCAGCACTGCCAGGAATATTATTTTTACAGACAGCTTCCAAACGTCTTAGCATTAATTTTATCAACTTTCGACAAAAGTTGGGGCGTATGTTGTCGGATTTCTCTTTTAAAACTCTTTTAAACATACTTTTTGATGAAATTTGGTCCATACTTTACTTTCTAGATGGGCCCAAAGATTTTCAATTGTATTAATTTAGGGGCTTTATGGCGGTGTTTGCAGATGTTTTGGGTTGAAGAGAATTCACATTTTAACGTAGGTTGTATGTTTCGGGTCATTGTTGTGTTGAAACAAAAACTCAAATATATCGAACATAAATAAACACATAAACATATATACAACACGCACACATTTATATGAGATACGTATGCCTTTATATGCAGTATGCATGCTACAAACATACACATACATACGTTTAGTCATTTAAGATAATTTCAAAAATTGTATATAAGGGATGAAAATACTCAAATAAGATCAGAATAAAATATGACGTGTCTATCAATTTTATTCCCCCACCATAGGTAAGATAAGATTATATAGGTCGTCATCGTTTGGAAAATGCTTCTTTAAATTTCTTAACGATATACCACTTCAAATATCTGCCAAAGTTCACTTATTTTATAAGAACGTTACACTTAAAAGTTAAAACCGCTATGACGAAAAATCGCTTATACGTATTTACCATATCTAGAAGAAAGCTGCTATTTTTCTGCTATTATGCTATTCTGATCACAAGTAACATTATTAAGCTACGAACTGCTTTTGCAATCGAAAGTCATAGAATCGACAGTAAAAAATCACCGGTAGTAAAATATTGCTTCTCACTAACGTCTATTACAGCTGCCATCAGACGATGCACAAATTTAGTGTAGGAGGCTTCGCCACCTTGTTTGCAGATTCATCCCGATGAGTGGAAGAATAGGCACAATTTACAACAAGGCTAAATTCCATCACATTAGTCTAATGATCAAAACACGCGCAATCAGATTGATAACGTTGATTGATCAGACGAACGTTCTACCCGATGTACTTACTTCGACTCGGATCACTATCAGCCGAGGCACGCATACGCCTCTATGTACCGAAGCACAAGAGACAGCCAATGATCATCGTACTCGGCTCTCAATCCAGCTTAACTAAACCAACTCCCATAGAGAGGACATGTACGAACTGTGGGACTCCATCTTTCGTTCCCTTCATACTGCTGCAGAAGAAGTGGCAGGTTACTACCGTTCAAGTAGAAATACTTGGTTTGATGATAAATGCCGCGACGTAAAGAAAAATGCTACGTACAAAGCCACCTAGACAATTCTGACGAGGACTGTGAAATAACGGTACCGCGAGTACATAGAGGAGGGAATAGAGCCGTATTTTCAACAAAAGGAAGAAAGAGGCAGAAAGACGTGATTAGGAAGAGCTTGAGAAGCAGGCTAGCAGGAGTTTGGCCTGCTGAGGTGTTTAAAACTGGCGGCGAGGAGTTGGAAAGGCGCATATTCCAGCTGCTAAGCATGATTTGGTAGGTTAAATACATGCCCAATTATTGGAAAATGAGTGTACTCTGACTAAGGAAGATTCCGCAGTCTGCGCTAGTTGCCGCGGAATCAATGTTCTTAATATTGCATATAGGGTTCTTACGGCAGTATTATGTGAAAGACTCGTTGTAAATAAACTGATTGGACCTATATTTATATATATCGTATTGTTTTATTGTTCTCAGATTTTTAGTATAGAAGAAAAGCTAAATATATGTATTATCAGCGGTAGTTTTCGGTTGAAATTTTTGTAGCATTTTATGTGTCAGTTCTCTATTAAATGCAATGCTGTCAACGAAGCGGCATCTTTTATTATGATTAAATTTAGATATTTAACGCAGATTAGTCGCCGGTCAGTCCAAATCTAAGAGGAGACTAAGAATGCCATGTCACTATCACGAAGGAATTCTAAGCCACGTTGCAACTAATTAGCCCTAGGCATAAGAAAAGGATGAACTATTACAGGTACACAAGTACATATCTCGGTTAATTTAGTCAAGTCTTATGAAACCCATAAAAAAGTTTAACGCTATTTTCTTATGTCCGAACCACAGCACGGAAAGACGTGAAATTTTGCACAATTATTTGCACATTAATTCTTACAGATTCTCAGAAAATTATAGCATAAACTACAATTATAGCATCATAAATTTAAAATTAAACAAATAGATGACTTACCTAAAAACAGAATTAAGGTTGTTAATGAAGGAAGCTCTAGAGCGAGAAAACTCAATTAGAATTTTCTCAGATCTAGTTAAACTCACGCACAGCATAACCAGAAAATTTGGTTTTTCATTTCTAGAATAAAAAGATCTAATGCAACGTAGAGGAATATTGAAATTAATTTTTCCAAGCAAATAAATAATAATTGATGAAAGGCAGAGAACAGACAGTCGAATATATATAAGTATGTATATATATCGAATATGTCGGTCATGATATGATATATATATAAATATATAAGGTTTGTTAGAAAAATGAAAATCATAATACATACATATGTATATGGGAATTGGAGGTAATATCGATCCGAGTTTATGCATTTTTGCCAATACTACATACTATTAACATGCCACATACTTATAAAATGCTTCCTGAGATTCATTAAGGTACCTCACATACCATCATAAATCATATGGAGTAAATTCATCCGGATGTTTTTTGTTTCATAGGGGCTAGGCTAGAATGTGAGAAGAAGAAGTAATTGGTCAAGTGGCTCCCAAGATATGTGCTTTCACCTAAAAGTGGGCGATGCCACGCCCAGCTCTTACTTTGGTTCCTTTTAATATTTGCCATACCATCTCGAGTGTAAAATTGTACGTCTCTGTCGTATTTAGTTATGGATTTATTGCGCTTTTAGTAGTTTTAAATAGTAACATTATATTGGGAGTGGACGGGGTTATCTTCCGATTTTATCCATTTTTTTAGTGTCGTTAGGGGAGCTTAAAGGATTTGTCCAGGCTGCGACATGTTTTGCTTACATACATACATATGTATATGGATTATACTGATTGTTGTTAATGAACAACGCCTTTTTTTGGGCACAGCTTGTGGAACCGCCAAGGAATTTATAATATCACGACAGAAAATCGCATTGGCAGATGTATCGTCAGGCATTGCGGATTTTTGTTAGATAATGGGCAAATAACGCACAAACATTTATAACAAACATGGAACATAAAAACTGCGCGTTATCTACGGTGTTGAAAAATGCATGATTTCCTTGATAACAACGCGATAAAGTTTTGATGTCAATTCCACCTTCTACGCCAGCGAAGCCGCGGGCTTAGGCCTAGTACATTATACCCAATTTATTTTATAATATAATTTTGTAGACACCAGGATATATTTCACACACTTTAATTTTTACTAGTTGCTGGAATAAATACTGTACCTGTACTCCAACCTAACTCTTTTTTAATTGTTAATATTTAAATTGATGTGAGTATCAATGAAATCAAATGTCTACTTCTTCCCACACCGTCCTGACCCACAAACTCGTAAAGTATGTGAGAAAATAGAGTTTAATAAGTACAAGTACAAATAATTCAACAGGTAAACGATAGCAATGCGAAATATATAAAAATAATAATCTCTTTGCAGCTAACTAGACTCGTTTACTTTATATATGATCACTCTTTGGCATTGTTGAAGTCAGTTAGAAACGTACATCAGTCGCGAGTGCACGTCGAATGTATTACTCACTTTAATCAAAACAAAGCGCTTTTCGTCTTACTGTCATACCCTACTTGATGTCAACAATCCCATTTCGTGGCTTTAATTAAAATAACTACGGTGTGAACAGGTTTCAGGGGGGGTTATCCGAATTTGGCCAGATAAGTGATTCGTGTAGTGATTTGTTTTAACATAAAGAGTTATAAAGATATGTATATGCCTATGCATATACTTACCCTAACAAATAACTTCATGTTCTAAACATATTAACCGACAGTGTTTATAATAAAAGTTTCTGGATTAAACACCACTGCGTGGTCGACCATTGTATTGCTATAAATGCGAGTATTAATGATTACTATTAATACTTATTATATACGTATTTATCTACGTGAATAAAAAATCTATTGAAAAATATTTTTTCCACTCCAAGCAAAGAAAATTCATTGATCCTAATTGATATTAGTCATGTGATTTTAAATTGATTAGACACAAAACTTTTCTACAGAATGCTGTAGACTGTAAACACACACTTACGTACATATGTACTTAGGTATAAGTATGTAAAGAATCTACGAATAGATAGCTAATGTACAAACATACTACCATGAATAGTGATAGTGATCAATTCACGGTCGCTTTCAATATTTAAGTAATGGGTTATGCAAATCAAACTCAAGTAATTTATTGTTGCTAATGCTTTAAGTCACGAGTGGAACATTACGCTTAAAATTTAGCTCGTTTTTTATGCCTGAAAAAACTTGTATGACATGCATGTGACATTAAAGCTTAGACCTGTAAATACATGAGCGAATAATTGCATAAGTGGTAGTGAAACTTAATGCATTTTTCAGAAATTTATGCAAGCTTAAAAAAAACTTTCTTTACTGCAAACAAATTGAGGGAACTTTATATATGAATATTTCAAAAATGGCTTTAGAAACACCAAAATCGGATTTAGATTTCGGTGATAAGGTAAGGGAGCATAACTATATTTTATATATGTATGGATGTATATATATATGTATACGAGATATATAAATAAATTACTATTAAGATTAAAACAATATTTTTAAAAAATTTTGTTTACAAACAGACTTATGGTGTAAACGGTATAATTTATCCTCAAACTATTTGTAAGTAAAGTTTTGCTGACAGTTTGAGTGTAATCGTTTTGTTCTTGTTCTCGTTACGCTTATTTGTAACACCAAAAACTAATCGCTATAAATAGATATAAGGAGAGGGAAATCTTATATCTCAGGCAAAAAATTTATCAATTTTAACAACTTCCTATATATGACAAGAAAGGAAGGGATAAGTTACGTTCAACCTTTTATACTTTTGCATCTTATAAGGTTCAAAGCGGGAGAAATTGCTTCACATAAAACTTTGTATTAAATAAAAAGGGAAGAGCTAAGTTCAGATGTAACGAACATTTTTTATTCTCGCAACCTGCAAGAACCAAATATGAGGAAATACTTTTCAGGTGTTTGCAAAACTTCATATAAAAAATGCTGCAAAAGAAATCAACATTCGTTATACGACGAAATCACCAAATCATTTTGGTATTTTATTAAGTTATTAGGCCTAAACCCTCGGCTCCCCGGGTATATGAGTCTGGTTTATTATGAATGCCACCATCGTAGCTTTGTGAGGTAATTTTTTTTTTTAAGTAAAAAAATATATGTACATGAATATTAAACGGATGCTTATAGTAGAATTTTAATTTTTTATATATGTATGGTATGAATTGTTTTGACTTTTAACAGAAAACGATAATCGGAAAGGATAATTTTCAGCTAAATCGGTTCAGCCGTTCCTAAGACATAAACCTTGGGGCTTGAACAGTTTTGGTTCGATTTGAACAGGTTTTGGTCATAAGGTGACAACGGCACTTTTTATGAAAAGTTTTATCTCGTTATATTAATTGCTTCTTGATTTGCATACTAGAAAGTTAAAGAATCAAATGAAATTTAAAATTGTGTTATTTGGGAAGTAGGAGTGCGTAGGGAAGTCAGAAGACCCCGAATTCGGTTGAAATCGGTCGAACAGATAATTAAATATGTGATTTCACCTAAAGGAGGGTGGTGTCATATCCATTGTCTAATTTTGACCCCGACTCCTTTAAAACCTTCTCATACCATATCAGGGATAAAATTTAAGGTGTTTGGCGTATTTAGTTATTGATGTAGTTCTTGATTTATTTTAGTTGTTTTTTTTAACATTACCGTTATATTACCATTTTCACACTTTCGGTAGGGATCAATATAATATTTGTTCTAAGACAACTTGGTTTTTGTAGCTTTAGGAGTTAAGATATATGGACATTTAACAAATTTTACACCACAGGTGCCCCATACTACTGCGATCTCCTTTGCCAAATAACGGTTATATTTCTTACTTACGTGCTTAGTATAAGGCTTTTATAGACTTTCGTTTAAAGACATTTTGTGGGCGTGGCAGTGGTCCGACTACGACCATCAACGAACTCGTCCTCACTTTTTTACCAAGAAACACTTGTTTGAAGTTTCATCCAAATATATAAATTTTTGCCCAAGTGCAATCATGCACGGACGGACGGACGGACGGACAGACAGATTAATTTTAGCCGATACAGGAGAATGAAGGTATTAGCATATACTCTGCAGCAACATGTTGCAAGAGTATAATAACCAATTCTCTTTTTGGTATTGCGACTTTTTCATTTTGTTGCAAACTTAGACAAGGGGCCCCTCCACTCATTACCGTGGCTGAAGTATACATATGTTTCCTTAATTATAAACTAACAGATGGGCTGAAAGATTGATACATACCGAAAACGTCTGTGCAATGCCTCGAGAATATTTGTCACACTACAATAGACCTTTTTATCAACACTGTAGTTACTGCGCTATTTTTATACCCTGAACAGGGTATATTAAGTTTGTCACGATGTTTGTAACACCCAGAAAGAAGCGTCGGAGACCCTATAAAGTATATATATAAATGATCAGTATGTTGACCTGAGTCGATTTAACCATGTCCGTCTGTCTGTCTGTCCGTCCGTCCGTCCGTCCGTCTGTATACATATATACGAACTAGATATACAAACTTTTGAAATTTTGCACACGTCATTTTCTCTTCAAGAAGCTGCTCGGAATGGCCGATATCGGACCACCATAACATATAGCTGCCATATAAACTGAACGATCGGAATCAAGTTCTTGTATGTAAAACTTTCACATTTGACAATGTATCTTCACCAAATTTGGTATAGATAATGGGCAAATAACGCACAAACATTTATAACAAACATGGAACATAAAAACTGCGCGTTATCTACGGTGTTGAAAAATGCATGATTTCCTTGATAACAACGCAATAAAGTTTTGATGTCAATTCCACCTTCTACGCCAGCGAAGCCGCGGGCTTAGGCCTAGTACATTATACCCAATTTATTTTATAATATAATTTTGTAGACACCAGGATATATTTCACACACTTTAATTTTTACTAGTTGCTGGAATAAATACTGTACCTGTACTCCAACCTAACTCTTATTTAATTGTTAATATGTTAATGGCCGATATCGGACCACTATAACATATAGCTGCCATATAAACTGAACGATCGGAATCAAGTTCTTGTATGGAAAACTTTCACATTTGACAATGTATCTTCACCAAATTTGGTATAGATTATTTTCCAAGGCAACAATGTAATCTCCGAAGAAATTGGTCAGATCGGTTAACTATAGCATATAGCTACCATACAAACTGAACGATCGGAATCAAGTTCTTGTATGGAAAACTTTCACATTTGACAATGTATTTTCACCAAATTTGGTATAGATTATTTTCTAAGGCAACAATGTAATCTCCGAAAAAATTGTTCAGTTCGGATTACTATACCTAGCATATAGCTTCCATTCAAACTGAACACATAGTTAGTAAAAGAAATGCACCTGTGAAGGGTATATTAGCTTCGGTGCAGCCGAAGTTAACGTTTTTTCTTGTTTTACATAATCTAGAGAAGTAGCCGCAATACCTTGTGACGCAAATTTGAGAATTTTTGTTTTGATCCTAAAAATATCTTACAGTACAATCAGTATAACCCATATGTATTATTGTTTACAAAAATTATTGTAATGCAGCATTATCACTGTGTTATAATTTTTATACTATTGCAACCCTTTCCTACAGGGTATAATAGTTTTGTTCACCTAACGGTTGTACGTATCACCTTAAATTAGGCGAGGCAGATATAGGGTTATATAAATAAATGACAAGGATAATGAGAAATGGTGAAATCCGGGTGACTGTCTGTCTGTCCGTCCGTCCGTGCAAGCTGTAACTTGAGTAGAAATTGACACATCTTCATGAAACTTGGTATGCGGGTTTTTTTGTACAAGAATACGAGTTCGTAGGTGGGTGTAATCGGACCACTGCCACACCCAGAAATCGCTATTAACCGAAAACCTATAAATTGTCATAACTAAGCACTAGAAAACTAAACTAAAACTTTGAAAAAGTTTGCGTGCTCCGTCCTCTAATAAGTTTTATGTACATAAGTATCTCCTAAACCACTAAAACTGAAACAATCAATTTTGTTTAGTACAAATAATATGAAAACTCCTATCGTCCTATACAAATCAGAAAGCAATTGATATAACGGGCTAAAACTTTGTATTAGTAATTCCTTTAATGTATACCACCTTATGGTAACAAACTGTGTTTTACTCTTAACAGTCCTGTTTTTGAAGAGCATTCAATTTCCCATAAGATAACAAAATCTGATTGGCGGTGAACCTTCCGTTACAATTAAGAGCTCATTCTTGGAGAGCCTTCCTTACAGGTTTCTGTCAACCAATTTTTCAGAGTACCAAGCGAAAAACAACATTCGTGTTTTTGATCTAGCCTATTGTCTATTTTCAATAGTTTTAGGTGTTACTAAATGTTGTTAGGTGACTATTTTATGTTGATTTTGTGCAACCCGTTGTGAGAGTAAAAAAATACAAATAATTATTTAATAATCTAGTTTCGATTTTGACTTAATCTGTGAAAACTGTGATAAAACTCACCTAAGGGAGATAAGGGAATTATGTTCCGCTGTGTTTGAAGATCCTCTGTTTCTCTACGGTTTATAAATTCGTGGTTGTCTTATCTAAATATTTTTGCAAATTTTTACATTAAAAAATTGTGGAAAATAAATTAGATTTTCAATTCAGAATCTTATAGCATGCCTGGGATTTGACATTGAGGCACGATTCCGATTACTTTGGCGGAGGGATAAACAAACCGAATTTCCATATAAATGGGATATGCGCGGATAGGGGAGCTTCTCCAGAGAAGAAATATCCAAAAATAATATAAAAATAACTTTTATTTCTTAAAATATTCATGATTAAAAGTTCAAAAATTTGCACTAATAACACATGGTATTTCTCTATGTTTCACTAATTTTTTTCACGTTTTTCACTCTGTATACTTAAATATACACTCGAGCCTTGCCACATCTTAAACAGCAAATATGTAGGATTTTTAACAATTTTTCTTTGTTTGTTTTTTCGCGTGATTCTTTTTTCTATATTAACAATAAAAAAAATACTTTCTACATATGTACGAGTATATGTGTAATATGTGATTTATGTGACTGAAGTACTTTCGCGTAGTACTTCTTTCTGCGTTGGCGGCCTTTAAAAAAATAACCCTGCTCGAGCGAATATCTGGGGTGACTTAAGTACTTCGGTATAGTACTCCTTTCTGTGTTAAAATAAAAAAAAAACATATTGAGTTTCGTTATAAAGTGGCTATATTTGTTGGTTATCTTGCACTAATACGAGTATTGAAACAAAATTTGAGTTTTCGTTATAAAATGGTTAAATTTTGGTTATTATATCTGTCAGCGCTTTCCATTTATTTTTGATAATAAGTTGTTCTGTATATTTTATGACAATATATATAATATTATTATATAATATTACTATATAAAATTACTTATTTGTTAATTAAATTAAATAAAAAACATATTCATATGAATGGATAGAGGCATTTTTGGGAAAAAAGGAATTTCAGCGAATTTCAGCAAACACATGATGTTCACTACGAGTGTAAAATATAATTTTTAAAATAAAGATTTCTTCGGTAAAAAAAAACTGTCAAAAGTGTAAAATGTGGATTTATTTAAAAGTTTATAGTTTAATTTAATTAATTTGAAGTAAAAAATGTGAGTAAAGTGTGTTTGATGTGGTAAAATAGCTTGTTGAAATGTCGAATTTTAGGAATTTTTGAACTTGAAGGTCCCTATAACCCAATATATTTTTTAATCAGGAGGACTTCCTCTTTCCAACGATACCTTCAAATCGCGGCACCAAAGAAATCGGAATAGTGCCGACATTGAAAACGGAATTTTTATTTTGTAATTTATTAGTAAAAATTAATAATTAAGACTATAATTTGCAATCAAAAAATGAGAATTAAAAATTGATAAATTATAAATAGCTTGAATGTGTAAAAACGTCAACCGATTTTATAGCTCAATTGAGCAAGCTAACTTCATACGTACGCTTCAGGTAATGACCGACGTGCCGCGCTTGCGTAGTGACAACGTAGTTGTTGTTGTTATCTTTTGTTGCCATTCTACGTTTCTACCATACGTAACGCGGATATTTGCGAAAATGGAAATCTTCCCGTAGAGCCCAGTTAGCTGGTTGCTCTCTTAGAACGCGGGGTTGCTAGTCTCGATGTTATGCCGTAATTAAAAAATAAGCATAAATATATTTATAATATCGAATACAATTACAGTTGAACTTCCCTACCTCGAATCCATAATCCATAAAAAACTTCGAGTTAGAGCTACTTCGAGTCTTGAAAGAAAACTTGACCTATATTGCCATTTAAAGAGTTCGAGTTATGGAAGTTCAATTGTATTTAGAAGTATTGATATTTTACATTATGAAAAATTATAGCTGAAAAGCTAGATGTGGGCCAAACTATTTATAACAAGTAAGGAAGGGCTAAGTTCGGGTGTCACCGAACATTTTATACTCTCGCATGATAAAGTGATAATCGAGATTTCATTATACGTCATTTACATATTTTTCAAATACCGTATTTGTGTAAAGTTTTATTCCGCTATCATCATTGATTCCTAATGTACATATACTTACATGTATTATACAGAGAAGGCATCAGATGGAATTCAAAATAGCGTTATATTGGAAGAAGGCGTGGTTGTTAACCGATTTCACCCATATTTCGTACATGTTATCAGGGTGTTAAGAAAATATTTATACCGAATTTCATTAAAATCGGTGAAGTAGTTCCTGAGATATGGTTTTTGGTCCATAAGTGGGCGAGGCCACGCCCATTTTCAATTTTTAAAAAAAGCCTGGGTGCAGCTTCCTTCTGCAATTTCTTCCGTAAAATTTAGTGTTTCTGACGTTTTTTGTTAGTCGGTTAACGCACTTTTAGTGATTTTCAACATAACCTTTGTATGGGAGGTGGCCGTGGTTATTATCCGATTTCTTAAATTTTTGAACTGTATATGGAAAGAAAACGACTCTGTAGAGTTTGGTTGACATAGCTATAGTAGTTTCCGAGATATGTACAAAAAACTTGGTAGGGGGCGGGGCCACGCCCACTTTTCCAAAGAAATTGCGTCCAAATATGCCCCTCTCTAATGCGATCCTTTGTGCCAAATTTCATTTTAATATCTTTATTTATGGCTTAGTTATGACACTTTATAGCTTTTCGGTTTCCGCCATTTTGTGGGCGTGGCAGTGGGCCAATTTTGCCCATCTTCAAACCTAACCTTCTTATGGAGCCAGGGAATACGTGTACCAAGTTTCATCATGATATCTCAATTTTTACTCAAGTTACAGCTTGCACGGACGGACGGACGGACAGACGGACAGACAGACATCCGGATTTCGACTCTACTCGTCACCCTGATCACTTTGGTATATATAACCCTATATCTGACTCTTTTAGTTTTACGACTTACAAACAACCGTTATGTGAACAAAACTATAATACTCTCCTTAGCAACATTGTTGCGAGAGTATAAAAATTGAGTAAAGGCAAAATGACGCTCTATCGTTCAGTCGTTGTCCATACATTCATGGATAATATGATACGAGACTCTTTGATTCGAGAGAGAGCTGTCAAAACTCGCATTTTTTATAACATTTGTCAATGATGCCACTGCTGAAAAGCATTATATTGAGTATGTAAAAAATTATACAAAACACTAAATTAAACACTTTGAAAATGCATACATATATAAAGGCTAAAACGCAAAATCATTAATAAATTTACATAAACATTTATTTTGCCAAGATATGTTCGCACAGTTCAATGAAATTTCATTTTACACTAATATCGTCAAGTAATTATAGCGCTTTACTTCTGGCATCCCGCCTTTTCTGAAATCAACTGTCAAAAATTCCCTGATGTCCTTGGCTGTCAAATAATCAGGGAATGCGTTTGAGGGAAAAATGAGAGCCAATGCGAGAGTCTCGTATCATATTATCCATGAAACATTGACAAAACAATATCGAGAGTGGTCGTGCCGCTAAGAGAAATGTGCCCTGTAGGGTTTTTTTCATTGCGAATGCTGTATGGCAGAGGGGGGGCATATTAGCCCTCTGTGGCATTTTGCACCTTTCGGGCACGCGTGCACATTTTGATGGTTAGATGAGGGGATCATCGGAGGCAAACATGAAGAGGGAATTGAGAGCTACGTATTTTACTACTCCTTGTTTACAAATGACAGGGCGCGTATATATGGGTAGTTGCACTGTGGGTAACAATTGTAAAATGGCATAACAATTGTAAGTTTCTTTATAACTACCATCAATTTATAAAATGTAACACAAATAATAAAAAGTATAATAAATATTTCGAAAGATGTTCTTTGGTTAAAGTTCCAGCTGCTTCCAAATTAATGAATTAATTTTTCTTTTTAAATTTTGGACACTGTTTTCTATCGCTGATAACATTTCTGCACATTTAAATTATAATAACTTCAATTTATGAACCACTGTTTATTCAAACACATATGCACAAATGAGCGCTCAGCACACATGCATTAGCGGTTGTATAATATTTGTGTGCTTAGCCACTCTCAACTAATAATGCCATACTTCGAAAATCTATTTTTACTTGATTTTTTATTTTTTAAAAATATGTGTCCCCTTTCTAAAGTGCGTATTATTATTTTAATACATTTCCAGAGGCAACTTAGACTTAACTTTAAAATTTAATAAAACAAGTAAGGAAGGGTAAGTTCGGGTGTCACCGAACATTTTATACTCTCGCATGATAAAGTGATAATCGAGATTTCATTATACGTCATTTACATATTTTTCAAATACCGTATTTGTGTAAAGTTTTATTCCGCTATCATCATTGGTTCCTAATGTATATATTATACAGAGAAGGCATCAGATGGATTGCAAAATAGCGTTATATTGGAAGAAGGCGTGGTTGTTAACCGATTTCACCCATATTTCGTACATGTTATCAGGGTGTTAAGAAAATATTATATACCGAATTTCATTGAAATCGGTGAAGTAGTTCCTGAGATATGGTTTTTGGTCCATAAGTGGGCGAGCCCACGCCCATTTTCAATTTAAAAAAAAAAGCCTGGGTGCAGCTTCCTTCTGCAATTTCATCCGTAAAATTTAGTGTTTGTGACGTTTTTTGTTAGTCGGTTAACGCACTTTTAGTGATTTTGAACATAACCTTTGTATGGGAGGTGGGCGTGGTTATTATCCGATTTCTTCCATTTTTGAAATCTATATGGAAATACCTGAAGAAAACGACTCTGTAGACTTTGGTTGACATAGCTATAGTAGTTTCCGAGATATGTACCACTTTTCCAAAAAAATTACGTCCGAATATGTCCCTACCTAATGCGATCCTTTGCGCCGAATTTCACTTTAATATCTTTATTTATGGCTTAGTTATGACACTTTATAGGTTTTTGGTTTCCGCCATTTTGTGGGCGTGACAGTAGGCCGATTTTACCCATCTTCGAACTTAACCTTCTTATGGAGCCAAGGAATACGTGTACCAAGTTTCATCATGATATCTCAATTTTTACTTAAGTTACAGCGTGCACGGACGGACGGACGGACAGACAGACATCCGGATTTCAACTCTACTCGTCACCCTGATCACTTTGGTATATATAATCCTATATCTGACTCTTTTAGTTTTAGGACTTACAAAGAACCGTTATGTGAACAAAACTATAATACTCTCCTTAGCAACTTTGTTGCGAGTGTATAAAAACAAGTAAGGAAGGGCTAAGTTCGGGTGTCACCGAACATTTTATACTCTCGCATGATAAAGTGATAATCGAGATTTCATTATCCGTCATTTACATATTTTCCAAATTCCGTATTTGTGTAAAGTTTTATTCCGCTATAATCATTGGTGCCTAATGTATGTGGTATATATTATACAAAGAAGGCATCAGATGGAATTCAAAATAGCGTTATATTGGAAGAAGGCGTGGTTGTGAACCGATTTAACCCATATTTTGTACATGTCATCAGGGTGTTAAGAAAATATTATATACCGAATTCCATTGAAATCGGTCTAGTAGTTCCCGAGATATGGTTTTTAGTCCATAAGTGGGCGACGCCACGTCCATGTTCAATTTTTAAGAAAAGCCTGGGTGCAGCTTCCTTCTGCCATTTCTTCCGTAAAATTTAGTGTTTCTGACGTTTTTTGTTGGTCGGTTAATGCACTTTTCGTGATTTTCAACATACCCTTGTTTGGGAGGTGGGCGAGATTCCGTTCGTCTGTCCGCCCGTCCGTCCGTGCAAGCTGTAACTTAAGTAAAAACTGAGATATCACGATGAAACTTGGTACACGTATTTTCTGTCTCCATAAGAAGGTTAAGTTCGAAGATGGGCAAAATCGGCAGACTGCTACGCTCACAAAATGGCGGAAACCGAAAACCTATGAAGTGTCATAACTAAGCCATAATTAAAGATATTAAAGTGAAATCTGGCACAAAGGATCGCATTAGGAAGGTGCATATTTGGACGTACTTTTTTTAGAAAAGTTTTGGGCGTGGCGTCGCCCATTTATGGACCAAAAATCATATCTCAGGAACTACTTCACCGATTTCAGTGAAATTCGGTATATAATATTTTCTAAACGCGCTGATGACCTATACGAAATATGGGTGGAATCGGTTAACAACCACGCCTTCTTCCAATATAACGCTATTTTGAATTCCATCTGATGCCTTCTCTGTATAATATATGTATACTACATACATTAGGCACCAATGATTATAGCGGAATAAAACTTTACACAAATACAGTATTTGAAAAATATGTAAATGACGGATAATGAAATCTCGATTATCACTTTATCATGCGAGGGTATAAAATGTTCGGTGACACTCGAACTTAGCCCTTCCTTACTTGTTTATATGTGTAGATATACAAAACTGCCTTGCAGAAAAGATTTCCAAATTGTAACTTAAATGAATTTTTTAGAACTGGCATCATCACCATTAACCGTTTTATCACATATACATTGGTGTGAACAAAATAGGAACAACAATATGGTATTTTGCAGTTTTAAAATATTCTGTTTTCTTATTAAACAAAATTGTTTTTAGATACAACTATAACTTATATAACTTTTTCCTAACAGTGTTTAGAATTTCCCACCATACAAAGGTAAATAAAAACAAATATTAATATGTAACTCTAAAACCTGCAAAATATTTTTACCTCTTTTTGTTCACACAAGTGTACAATTCCGATATGAAGTAAATTTCCGCTCTTTAATTTGTGTACAATGTCAGTATTACCGCAACCATTCTGCGATGGATTGTAGTTTCGTAGGAATGTCATTGATTTAAACTCAAACTAATATTCTCCTTATCTAGCCCTCGTTCGCACTTTGCTAACTTTGCGGGCTAAAAATTTGCCCATCCCTGTTCTATGGTGTTAGAAATACATTTTGTGTTTTAAATAAAATGAAGATTTTATGGTCTAATATATTTATTTTAGTCGTAGATCACTCCAAAACGAATTTTGAGAAGGTTGTCCAAAATCAGTTGTTGTTGCCGAAAATATTGATACTGTTCGTAAATCGTGGGAGACAACTATGGGTATTAATGGTACTAGCATACATTCAATTATGTATGAACATTTGAATGAAAAAAAAAGTGGAACCCACAAAATTTGTCAATCGCTCAAAAAAATACTCGTGTTAATTTGTCGAAATAAATGTTAACAAAATACCATAACGAGGCGTCTGTGATATCGTGACAGGTGATAAATCGTGGATTTGCACGTATGAGCCCGAAAGTAAACAGCATTTGACTGTATGGGAGTTTCAAGAAGAGCTGAATCCAACAAAAGTTGTTCGACCACGAAGCACTGCCAAGCAAATGGTTGCTGGTTTGTTTTTTTGGAGAAACTCCCATAATACTGGAACAAAAAAGAACAGCAAATTCTGCTTGGCATACAACCATTTGTTTGCCAGCTGTTTTCAAGAAATCATGAAAACCTTCCACCGAAGATGCATCCCTCTTCACCACGAGAATGCTTTCTCTCACACATCGACTATGAAAACTGCACTCAAAACATCGATTTGATGAGTCATCCTCTGCATAATCCTGACTTGGCAGAGAATAACTTATTTTCGTTTCTGCTCTTAAAAATTAAACTAAAAGATCAACGATTTTTGTCACCTGTAGAGGCGGTTGATATGTTCTAAAGGCATGTTTTAGAGATATCTCAATCAGAGTGGCAAAAGTTCGGCAATTGGTTACGCATGCATGCAAAAGTGTATAGATCTTAATTGAGAATAATTGGAAGAACAATAAGGCTATTTCGATGATTAAATTTTGTTTTCATTCTTGAATCGAATTCTTGTTATAGTAAAAAATAAGATCTTAGAAGTCTTTAGGTAAATTTTTGCATTTATGTGCTCTTATTATCAGACCAAAAATTCAAATCTCTCTTTCAACTACTTATTGAAACATTATAAAGACTATTTTGTAGAGCAACAAATTTTCTACGAAACCATGAGTTTTCCAATTTAAAATTCATTGGATTATACAATTTTGCTTTAAAAGATCTGCTGTTTATACCTTTTAAATTATTGTAATTTACGAAAAAATCGAAAAAATCTTAAAAGACCATTTCATAAGCATCCAATTTCCTACAAAAACTATGGAACGAGCTATTATTTCAAGTAGTTGGAAGCGAGATTTCAAATTTTTTATCTGATAATAAGAAAACATGAATTATAAAGACTATTTTGTAGAGCAACAAATTTTCTACGAAGCCATGAGTTTTCCAATTTAAAATTCATTAGATTATACAATTTTGCTTTAAAAGATCTGCCGTTTATACCTTTTAAATTATTGTAATTTACGAAAAAATCGAAAAAATCTTAAAAGACCATTTCATAAGCATCCAATTTCCTACAAAAACTATGGAACGAGCTATTATTTCAAGTAGTTGGAAGCGAGATTTCAAATTTTTTATCTGATAATAAGAAAACATGAAAAATCGTCACTTAATTAATACACTTCATAAATACAAAGGATTCCTTTCAATATATTCTTCTTCTTATTCCGATCGTTCAGTTGGTAGAACAGCTATGTGCTATGTTATCTAATCTAAACAATTTCTGCGGAGATTGCATTCCTACAGTCTCACTTTTGATGGTAAACCAACTGGTTTATGTTCTCATAAATTCCACAATCGATGAGGATGGAACTACAAAGCGGTAAGGACGCCTATGAATTACTGCCCGAAGTATTCAAATAAGGCGGCAAGGTACTGACAAGGTGCGTGCATCAGCTTATTTGCAAGATATGGTCGGATGAAACCATGTCCAACGATTATCTAAGTTTGCTTTGCCTAAATCCACAAAAAGGAGGACCCCACAATCTGCGCCAAAAACCGTAGGGTAAGCATCCCTAATATCGCATAGAAGGTTTTATTGGCGATAGTGTGTGAAGACTAAAGCCTACCGTCAATAAACTGATTGGACCTTACGGCTTTACAACCGAAAAATTTACAATCGACCAGATTTTCACCATGCGCCACCTCTTCGTCAATTTTAAATCCACCTTCCAGAGCTCAAAAAGAAACAGTCTTTATACCGCTTTGTCAGAACTTGATATCCGCGCAAAACTAATACGGCTGTGTAAGCTGCCGTTGAGTAACACCAAAAGCTCCGTCAGTATGGGCGAAGACCACTCCGAGCCCTTCGATACCAAGTGAGGTTTCAGGCAAGGAGACTCCCTATCGTGTGATTTCTTCCGTATGCTGCTAGAAAAAGTAATACGAGCTACAAACCTAAATAAGGAAGGCATAATAATCTCTAAAAGAGTGTTCAGCTGTTGGCGTACACAGATGTCATCGATATCATTGCCCTCAATATCCGCGCCGTTAGTTCTGCTTTCTCCAGACTGGATAAGGACGCGAAGCAAATGGGTCTGGTAGTGAACGAGGGTAAGACGAAATTTCTTCTGTCATCAAACAAACACCAACAACAACATCAGCCTTCAAATCTAGAATTACTCTTGGCTACTTTGGATTAAGTAGACAAAAGTAAAGCCCTCTCTCGACGAACAAGGACCAAATTCTATAAGTCCCTCATTTTTCCTTTTATGATATTTGGAGCGTCTTTGACATAGAATCAAGAAGCAGCAGCTACGCTGGCTGGGTAATTTTGTCCGGATGGAAGAAAACACTCCAACTTTGAAGGTTTTCGATTCACTACCCGCCGGTGAAAGCAGTCCTCTTTTGATTGGAGAAATCAAGTGTGGAAGGACTCTCCGATTGGCGCCAAATAGTAAAAAGAAAAACTTAACTCGGCTATAACCGATGTGTCAGGGTTAATAAAGAAAAAGAAAAATGCGAGTTTTGACAGCTCTCTCTCGAACCAAAGAGTCTCGTATCAAGTTATCTATGCAACAATTATTACGCCGTAGAAATGATGTACCAGTTGCTCCGATGATAAAATGATACGAAACTCTTGGTTTGGTGACAGCGCTGTCAAAATGCGCATTTTTTAAAGTATTAATCAGTTATACAATGCTAAATAAATTGGAGTTGGGCATTATTAAATATTTATTTAGAAATTTCACATCACCATTGAGGTATGCAAAAGGCGCGTTACCGAAGTTAGTTTTGGGTGCTCGGTTCTCCAGTAGGCCTATATCACCCATATAAGTATATAAATAATTTTACAAACTACCACTTCTAATTCTACAGAATTTCAACAACTCACTGATTTTGGCAGTTCGTTTTAGCGCTATTCTTCTGGCATCCCGCCTTTTTCACTAATTGCTGTTTGACGGGACCCTGATTGTGTGCCAGCTCAGGAAAAAGATCAGGGTCCGCTGCCAGCTGCAAGGCGAGAGAGTAACAAAAGAGTTTCATATCATTTATCTTTGGTTGCTTTCTGACTACGCAACGAGCCAGACGTGCGCGACTAGGAAAATATACGCATGTACATACATATGAACGCATTAATATGCCCTTTATTACTGAGTAACTATTACATTTTTTCTTTGTAGAACATATAAACTGATGCACTGTTTTAAGTAACAGTTATTTGATGTTAATTGTTCAATTAAAAATACTATTATTATTTATTGATTTCTTTTATAATACCAGAATAATTATAAATCATTGTGTTGTTAGTTGGAACAGAAGCTTTAGAAAATATTTTGCAGACTATTTTCATACATAAACGATTTGAAGGAATATGTAAGAATGTCAATCACTACTCTAGAATATTGAATATGAACTCTCTGTGACTTAACTTTTTAATTTTTAACTACTTCCGTGCTTGGAATTAACTTTTTTAATCCGTATTTTGATTAAAAAACTAAAATTAATTAATTTAATTCAATAATGTATTAATTATTGGAAGCCTGGCTCCCACTCTCAAATAAACAATATGTACATACATACTTACATACACTTCAATATGGGTTACAACTCTCGCTAGTTAACTATTTACAATAAGATAAAATACAATTGATAAAAAATCGAAAGTCTCACAAGTCGATGTTACCTTAACGCGAGCTAAACTAAATATCAGATGTTTCTCAGCTAATATTAATTAACAAGTGAGGAATAGCTATGTAAGTTCTGATGTAACCGAAAGTTTTGTACTTTCACAATTTTTAGAAAACAAAGACGGGGACGAGGAATTGAGAATATTTTATGTCTCACCTAAGATCAAGCGAGATAGATATAAGGTTATATATTTATAAATGTTCGGGATGACGAGAAAAGTTTAAGTCCAAGTGACTGTCCGTCTCTCCGTGCATCCGTGCAAGATGTAACTTGAGTAAAAATAATTTAGATATCTTCATGAAACTTGGTACGCTGATTTCTTAGTACAAAAAAATTACGAGTTCGTAGATGGACGTAATTGGACCACTGCCACGCCTGCAAAACGCCATTAAACGAAAATCTATGAAGTGCAATAACTAAGCACTAAATTAAAAACTTTTGAAAAAGTGGGCGTGGCCCCATCCTCTCATAAGTTTAATGCACACATCTTCTAAGCCACTAAAGCTGCAGCAACCAAACTTGTCTACCGCAAATATTATGAGAACTCCTACCAATAGTGGGAAAGTGGATGAAATAGGAAGGCAACCCCGATCGGGAGTGACGGTTAAAAACTACTAAAGGCGGATAAATCAATAAGTAAATACGCCAGAGATATTAAATTTTACCTCCGAGATGGTATGAGAAGGCTTTTTATCTTGCCTCGTTCACTTCCAAATCCATTTTCTTTGCTTCCTTATCCAGTCTGGAGAAAGCAGAACTCACCTGCGCGGATGTAGAGGCCAATGATATCAATATCATCAGCATACGCCAACACCTGTACACTCTTATAGAAGATTGTACCTGCTCGATTAAGTTCTGCAGCTCGAATATTGTTCTCCAGCAGCAGATTCAAGAAATCGCACGATAGGGAGTCACATTGCCTGAAACCTCGTCAGTTTACACAGCCGTATTAGTTTTTAGGGGATACCAAATTCAGACACCGCGGCATAGAAGCAGCACCTTTTTGCTCTGCCGAAAGCAGCTTTAAAATCGACGAAGAGGTCAAGTGTATCGATCGTCCTTTCACGGGTCTTTTCAAAGATTTTTTTTTTTCGCATGGTGAATATTTGGTCAGTTGTTGATTTGCCAAAACTAAAGCCACACTGATAAAGTCCAATCAGTTTGTTGACGGTGAGTTTTAGTCTTTCACACAATATGCTCTATAGAACCTTATATACAATGTTGAGAAGGCTTATCCTACAGTAGTTGGTGCAGATTTGGGGGTCTCCCTTTTTGTGGATTGGACAGAGCACACTTAAATTCCAATCGTAGGGCATGTTTTCGTCTAACCATATTCTGACACTGATGCATGCTCCTTATCAGTTCTTCGCGGCCGATAATCCATCGGCACCCCCTCCCCGCTTTGTTGTTCTTGAGCCGGGTAATTGCTATTCGAACTTCTTCACGGTCGGGCAATTAATCGTCTGTTTTATACTTTCACATTCATCAGACTGAAGAAGTGTTCCCTCCATAGTTTTAGTATGATCTGGGCATCAGTCATTTGATCATTTCTGTGGGTTCAATAAGAGTATGCTCCGGTCTTGAAACCTTCTGTTAGTCGCCGCATTTTTTCATAGAATTTTCGAGTCTAACCGCTGTCGGCCAGCGTGTCAAGCTCTTCGTACTTTCGACCTCTATCTTTTTTTTTATCTGCAATGCAATAAAATCTGGTAGATTGGCGAAAATCAATACGTTTAATATATAAAAACTGGGGTAATTCGTGGACTACATAAACTGCGGGACTGATTAAGATATGAGTCATGCTGCCTGTTTCAGATTTTATGTGCTTAGCGTCCTTTGTTGGCCACTCGTAGTCCACTACAAAGAATTGTTCCATTGATGGAAAGCTTAATCTAAAACTCACCCATCCAAACGGGGTTAGAACTCCGAAAAAACAGCCCTTGGTCGGGTAAAATGAATGTGAATGAATGATAAAACTTGGTATCGAGTTCACAGATGGGCATAATCGCACCACGTCTACAAAACGCCATTATTAAGATATGAAATTAAGATATGAAACTCTAATTTGGCATATAGATCGCAGAAGCAAGGGGCATCTGTGGGCAAATAATTGCGAAAAAGTAGGCGTGGCCTCGCCCTCTAATAAGTTAATTGTACATAACTAAACCACTAAAGCTACAATCACCACATTCGCCTAGCGAATCACCAAATATTATAAGAGATCCTACCGACAGTGTGAAAATAGATGAAATCGATAAGCCCGATCAATCTCTATATAACGGTACTGCTACAAATTACTAAATGCGTGATAAATGAATAATTAAATACAGAGACTTTAAATTTACTCCCGAAGTAGTTTTTAATAAAGCCTGGGTCAAAATTGGACGATGGGCGTGCCACCGCCTACTTTTAAGTAAAATCATAGATCTTGAGATCCGCCCGACTAATTTCCACTCGAGTGCGTGCGATTGCTCTGACATACTTCGCTTAATTTCAATATGATACAATTTTAAATTCTACAAACAACAATTAAGTGAACTAAAGCATTGAACTCTTAACCCTCATCGAGACCCTCGGGTCTGGCCAGGCGTATTTTGTTTTCAAATGTTATTTAAATATATTTAGAGTGTAGCAAACGACTTGCGCTTCCAGGTAGCTTCCTAGAATTTTATTGTCTATAGAATTCAGAAAAAAAATTCAAGGATATCGTATCGAAAAGGACGAAAAAAGGATATTATAATATTACACCTTAGTGCACGAATGGTGGTTGGTTAGACCCCATATATTTTGTATGAAAATATATGCAGGGGTGTTGTGGAATCCAAGACAGAATTGCTTAGCTGTCAGAATTGCAAACCAATTCTGATTTTCAATGGTGTCACAGAATCTGATTGGATTTTCGTCTTTTCGAACATTCGCAAAACCAATATTCGAATTAGCTGTGTACTAATGTGACAAAACTTGCAAATGAATTCATTTGGAAGCAATACTATTAAAGTTTTTAATGAGTTCCGAATTAAAGAAAGATTTTAAGAGAATGAATAAAGACGCTTTTGGATGTTAAATTACGTTTTGTAAATCTAATATCTTTAAATATCCGGATTTTTTTCCCAAAAACTCAATAATTAAAACATTTTGTGTTTTATACTTATGTTTTCCCCTATAGAAATAAAGATAAATTAATTCGAAATAATAAAATAACTTGATTTCTTAACTTATATTTCAAATCTGTGAGCGACTATCTTCTTGCTTTGTTTCTGATAGCAAAACCGATAAAATTGGTTTCCGTGACACCCGAAACCGATACAAATTCTGTTTCGAATATCAAAGCAATAATATCAGAATTCATGACACCTACTTCTTTTTTTGATCGGTTTCAATTCTGATTCCGACAACTATCAGATTCCACAACACCCCTGATGAACTTTGGTATGTTTCTATCACTTCGCACGGTTGATTTATCTGTTTTCATGTTCGTTACATATCCAAATTGGTTTGTATGTTTATCTAGGTCAAATACTTTAGCCGCTAGAGCATTTTAAAGGTTAAGAAAAATGTAATTTTTCTCAAAATGCTACATTTTTTGTGAACGCCATTGCCACGCCAAGCGTGAACAAGGCAGTCAATTTGATTTCAACCAAATCGAGAGGTAAGAAATTTCAAAAATGTATCTATATTGTTCATATGTATGTATATGAGCGTAAATACAACACCTATTTTCATACAAATGTATGTAAACACCACTTGGCCTAGCCAAGCGCCATTGGTCTCGACTATGTGTATCAGACCGTTGGTCTCGACCAGGGTTAAATTATGTAGCAACATCTTGCGACAGTTTAAATTGTTGTGTCAGAATTCAGTGGGTATGGATTACAAACATACTTATTTTCTTATTGTTGTCATCAGGAAATTGTTGTGTTTATTCTGACCACAAAAACTTATACTTATATTCCTTGGGTTTCATTAAGCTAACTCACAAACATTCACCAATCATATGGAGCAGAGTCAATCGGATGTTCGAAAATCCTTGTAATAGTTACATGGGGGCTGGGTTAATGGCCTAATTATATCTATTTTATGCACAAAGATATACTGTTATGAGTAAAACGTGTTCCGTAATTTTCAATAAGATAACTCAACCCGATATATCCAGCATACAATTAAAATTGTGCTGTATGGGAAGTAGACGTGGTTGTAGTCCGATTTCACACTGTGACATAGGAATATGAAGGGAATGCTAAGGTACTTAATTTAGTCGAAATCGTTGTGTCGGATACCGAGATATTTGATTTCACCAAAAAGTGGGCGTTGCAACGCCTTGATTTATTACGCTTTAAGTAGTTTTGAACAGTACCGTTATATGGAGAGTTAGCGGGGTTATCATCCGATTTCATCCATTTTCGTCTTCCTGATCATTTATATATACATATATATAAATAACCCTATATCTGTCTCGCTTCGTTTTAGATGATACGAACATTCGTTAGGTGAACAAAACTATAATACTAAACTATAAAAAAGGACAGTAATATGGAGTATGGCTGTCGAGGCCGATCTAATAGAGTTGTGGCGGCTAGTCACAAACAGTTGTAATTTAATTACTTAAAATTTTTGGTCAGATTATGGTATTATGTTATGAGCTTCGAAAACAACCAATGCCCATATGCCAATTTTATACTGCGGTATGATGCGTAATCAACTTTTACGATCATCCATGTTTCCTCGAACGGAATTTAAAAATCTGAAAGAATATATTTTAATTAAACAATTGAGTTTTTCTATGACAAGATTTCAATATTTGGCTTTACGAAATTGCGGTTCACATATTCAGATTTTTGGTAGCCGAGGTGAAAGCAATGTTATTAAAATTTCACATTATTACTTAATTCAATTACAAAAATTATTAATTATAAAGTTTATATTGTACAAGTTGTGCAAAAAGTTGGAATATAGTTGAACCGTTATATATTTATTGAAGAATCTGCTATTATAATAATATCAATCGGTTCGGTGCTAAAAATATTTACATGCTTCCAATCAATTAATTTAATTGTTGTCTTAAACAACTTAAGGGGTTATGTGGGTTTGAAAATTTGAAAAAATCGATTTTTATTTTTTAGTCTTATTAAATAGTACAATACGTTTAAAATATTCTTCCAAAATTTAAAATCTGTTCGAGTAAGAGATAGACCCTTCGGAAGTTCCGCCCACCAGGCCACGTCGGTATAGCGCACCGCAGGTATAATGCGCTTTTCTCGAAAGTTATGAACATCCTTAAAATAACATTATCCAGTTATTGAACGAATGATTTTTTTTTTTATTTTCATTACAACTTATATTTTAAGCCATTAAATGGCGAAAATTTTATCAAAAAATTAGATTTATTGTTCAAAGTCTGAGAAAAAATAAAATTTTGTTTTTTTTTTGTTTTAAAGAGGCTTATGTATGTACGAACGAAATATATTTGGCTTTTTAATTTTAGGTGAACGAATAATAAATTATAATTAATTAAATTATGTTTTTGGACCTCTGAAACCCACCTAACCCTTTGAAGGTCTTCCCATTGGATAAGAGCGAATATACGTTAACTATATGAACAAAATTCTGAGTGGTTTTATTGATAATAGCATAGTGGCGTTACATACACGGACTTTGATAAAGCTTCCACAGGCTTAATTATATTATACGTTAAATTAGATACAAGGTGCTTTCCGAAGTAAACAGGACTAAAAAAAAAACAGAACAAATGGTATTTTCGGCAAAAGAAATTTATTTTATTCAAAATAGTCTCCTTCTGCTTCAATACAGCTGTTTGCACGGTCCAAAAGCATGTCGAACGAGTGTTTTAGCTCGTTGGCCGGAACGGAAAATGTGATTTTTGGTCAAATAATCAGTCACAAGCGTCGATCGATGAGACGGCGCATTATCGTGCAACAAACGCCAACTTTCATCTTCGCGTTATTCGGGTCGAACACGTCGAATAAGCCCAAATGTTCGGTCAAAATGCAATAAATCGATGTTTTGGAGATGTTCAATTCCATTTCCATGAATTTCAATGAAATCAGCCGAAATCTGATTTTTGATGAATTCACGCACAGTTTCGATGGAATTTCTGGTGATCACGGATTTTGATTGGCCACATGTTGACCGTCAGTCATGTCCTCACGACCACTTTGAAAACGTTAAAACCACTCGAGCACTCTGCTACTGGATAGGCAATCATCGCCATAAACTTATGTCATCAATTGAAACGTTTCGGTAAAGTTTTGAAATGTCATGAAATTCTCACTGGACAATTGATAAAGATAGCAGATTCCAACGCACCAGTCGACATATAGATGGCGCCACCAGGGGGTGCAAGATTCAAAAAATCCTGTTTACTTTGGAAAGCACCTTGTATATTGTAGTTAACTATTCAATTCACTAAAGTGAAATTATTATAGTATTTATGACCAAAGACGAAATACTCTTTACAACAATCCACGTAAGAGAAAGATTAAAAAAAACTCCAATTTGATGAAAAAATTAATAGAGTTAATATTAAGTCCAAATTAACGTAAACAGTTTTTTATGAGGTAAGTAGATCAGGGAGGCTAATTAGGTCTATCATGTTACCACATCATATAATGGGTCTATTAATCTAACGGTGATTTGTACTTATATATATCGAAATGATCCAGATTATGACACGATTTAATTTCTTAAAATATTTCTATACAGTTATGTTGAGAACTACTAAAAGTGTCATAACTCACTAAATAAATACGATGGTATTATTAAATTCCACTCCTGAGATGGCAGATATTTCACGAAATCTGGTTTTATACCGAAAGTATCGTTGTAACTATAATATTAAGGGAGCTTCTACAGTCATTTTGTAAAAATGGGTAAAATCGGGTAAATAGTTAGCTTACATTAAGTGAAAAGATATGGGAGGTATAAAGTTTCATGCCGAAAATTTTGTGAAATATCCCAGCTCGCTTATACTACATATTATAAAATACGAAAGAACGAAACGATTCTTTTACATATGACTCAAGCCGCTCACGACTTCCGGTCTTTGACCAAGTATCCTCTGGGTAGCCTAAGAACATCCGTTTGAAGACGAGCTAAAGTGAGAAGGCGAAACATCCCCTTCGCAGGGTTGTGCGCTGGGTTTGGGACCCGCCACGTAAAAAAATCATACCAATGAAAATGAACAACAAGCCTCACTCCCCCCTTTTGATGACGACCATTTCAAACGAAATAAGGACTACGAATTGAGGGCATGCACCTGGAATTTCGGGTCCCTTAATTGGTAAAGTGCCGCTGCCCAGCAGGTTGATGTCTGACATCACCGCCGTCCAAGAAATGCGATGGACGGGACAAGGACAGAGACAAGTAGGTCCTTGTGGCATTTACTACAGTGGCAATATATAGGAGCACAAGTTTGGTGTGGGATTTGTGGTGGGAGAGAGACTCCGTCGCCGAGTACTATCATTCACTCCGGTGAATGAATGTCTAGCCGCAATCCGTATCAAAGCGAGGTTCTTCAACATATCGCTGATTTGCGATGGAAGAGAAGGACGGTGTGACCAAAGATGCCTTCTATGAGCGCTTGGAGCGAACTTATGAGAGCTACCCCCGCCACGATGTCAAAATCGTGCTTGGCGACTTTAACGCCAGGGTGGGCAAAGAAGGTATCTTTGGCACTACGGTCGGTAAATTGAGCCTCCACGACGAAACATCCCCAAATATGGTTATCTGTAGTACTAGATTTCAGCATAAAAAGATTTATCAAGCTACCTGGCTGCCTCCGGATCGAAATACCACCAACCAGATCGATCATGTTGTGATAGACGGAAGACATGTCTCCAGTGTTCTAGACGTGCGTGCGCTCCGAGGTCCTAACATCGACTCGGACCACTATCTTGATGCAGGCAAGATGTGCACCCGCCTCTGTGCAGCAAAGAACGCACGTCAACAAACACAAGGAAGGTTCGACGTCGAGAAGCTGCAATAACAACAGATAGCTGAATGATTTTCTACTCGGCTTGCACTATTGCTCTCTGAGAGCTCTCTTCAACAACTCGGTATAAGGGAACTGTGAAACGGCATTTCAAAGAGGACTGAAGAGCTTGAAAAGCTGGCCGACAGGGGTAATGCTCGAAAATTCTACGAAAAAATGCGGCGGCTTACAGAAGGTTTCAAGACCGGAGCATACTCTTGTAGAACTCCCAAGGTGATCTAGTCACCGATGCCCAGAGCATACTTAAATTATGGAGGGAACATTTCTCCAGCCTCCTGAATGGCAGTGAACGTACAACGCAAACAAACAGTCGTCGCACTCGCGACTTGACTCTCACGTCACTGCTGATAATCATAACTTTGAAGTCGTAGATAATTTCGTCTATCTTGAAACCAGCGTAAACGCCACCAACAATGTCAGCCTAGAAATCCAACGCAGGATAACTCTTGCCAACAGGTGCTTCTTCGGACTGAGTAGGTAATTGAGAAGCAAAGTCCTCTCTCGACGAACAAAAACCAAACTCCATAAGTCACTCATAATTCCCGTCCTGCTATATGGTTCAGAGGCTTGGACGATGACAACAACTGATGAGTCGACGTTGCGAGTTTTCGAGAGAAAAGTTCTGCGAAAGATTTATGGTCCTTTGAGCTTTGGCCACGGCGAATATCGCATTCGATGGAACGATGAGCTGTACGAGATATACGACGACATTGACATAGTTCAGCGAATTAAAAGACAGCGGCTACGCTGGCTAGGTTATGTTGTCCGAATGGACGAAAACACTCCTGCTCTGAAAGTATTCGACGCAGTACCCGCCGGGGAAAGCAGAGGAAGAGGAAGACCTTCACTCAATTGGAAGGACCAAGTGGAGAAGGATCTGGCTTCGCTTGGAATATCTAATTGGCGCCATGTAGAAAAAAGAAGAAATGACTGGCGCGCTGCTGTTAACTCGGCTATAATCGCGTAAGCGGTGTCCACGCCAGTAAAGAAGAAGAAGTTCACCTGGCTTTCATTCCTATATTTTTTATAATTTATTGACAATGTTATGACAAAATTTATGTAAAAATTTTTTTATTTATCGACATTTTTTCACAATTCTAGTAGGGACGATAACCATCCACGTACGTTTTAAGAATAAATTGGATTTTTGTGTTTCAGATAATCCAAACATGAGAAATCGTATCCGCCAGTGATAAAACGCATCTCATTCACCCAGCCATTTCTCGGATAGATGTCATCGAAAAATTCCGAAAAAAATTGGTTATACACTCCACGATATACCTCATGATATGTGAAAAAAGTTCTATTGTAGAATAAAAATGTCTATGAGAGATGTGAAAAAAACAAGCCAGATTACCCTACTGACTGATATCGAAATTTGCGAGCATTTGCGAGAGTATACAATGTTCGGTTGCTTCCAAATTGTTAACAATAATATTTGTTATTTTGAAATATAAATTAAGTTTAATTTAATTCTGCATTTAAAATTCACTGGATGGATTTAAAATTCAAAATGACATTTCTTATAACAGCTTATTTTATCGTGTGCTATGTTCCTAATAGTTAAATAGAAACTAAGAGTTGTTGGTAAAAGAGATAAATATTATTATTATATCACCCTCTCTAAAAATTGGTTAATATTTATATGATTTCTTTTATAGCAAGAAGCTAAGCAACCGATTGCTTTGAAGATGGCCAGTATGACCAGAAGACGTTCCTCAGCAGCATCTACATGTTCATATAGCTCAGGTTAATTTGCTCCATTTTAAATTTACTTAAAATAATGTAAGTTTTTATAAATACTTAGCATGCTATACTGGTAGCTCAGATGAAGATAATGTGTCCCCTCGCGAAAATAGGCAGCGGAACAGCGCAGGTAGCTCAGATTTTTGTGTTAAAAATATAAAGGCACAACAAGCTTTCGGAAGGAGAGAAATCGAAATAGCAGAAAAAGAAATGCCGGGAATATTGGCATTGCGAAAGCGCGCCTCAGAGGATAAGCCCCTTAAAAATGCACAGATTGTAGGTTGCACACATATAAATGCCCAAACAGCTGTGCTTATTGAAACATTAGTAGAGTTGGGAGCTTCGGTTCGCTGGGCAGCGTGTAACATATACTCTACACAGGTAATGTTTTTATATACTATTATGCTGAATTAGATATGTATTGTTTATCACAGTATAAACCAACAAGTTTACTATAGTTGAAACAAAACTGCGAGCTTTAGTTTTTCGCACTTTTGATAGAAAATGTTGTAAATATATGGATACAAGTAACAGAAGACCTCCATACCAAACTTTCCAGGCAGTTTTCATCAAAAATCATGGTCTGCAGTAAAAACTCAACTTATTACATTAGTAAGTTACGCACACGGTGGCTGCCAGCTTTGAAAATTAGACTGTAAAAAACAAATTTTCTCGCTTGAGCAATTACTAATACAAGACAAATAGCAACTTATAGTAAGTGGCCGAAATCAGTATATAATATCGCAGACTTTAGAAGACAAAATATATACTTTGTTGTCATTTGTTTAACTCTTACATATTCGAACAAATAAGAATTAATATATCCTCATATTACTATATGTGACCCCGCACATAGAAACCCGGCTAGTGTGTCAAAACAGGATTTTTCACGAGAGGCGTTGAAAGATGTGAAACACGTGTTCTCTCTCCCTATTCCTTCTTGTTCGCTACTATGTTAGCAGTTTAGCACAATGAAGCCGTCTGAGTTTGTCATGGTAATCGAACGCTCATTGTTTTGGTGTTCGCTGTTCGAACAGAGCTAGTGTTATCAAAGTCAACATTATTCGTTATCGACAAAAGCATGCTTATCCTGGAATAAGCAGTTTGTGATTGTAGTACGGTGATTTCGAACGTGCAGGTAATCATTTTTGTTTAGAAAGGAAAGAGAGTGAAAGAATGGAGACAGAAAACGTAGATTTAGAGCAGGAAGTGCAGCGAGTAAATGCGAAGTACGGTAAGAAGAATCGGAAGTGGAATCTTATCCAGGAAATATTTCCATATGTGGCGTAGTGGCTCATTGCACAGGTATTACACATCTGAAGACTTTTATATTTTCGACAGTGTTCCTGTGGAAACTATGAGGGAAAACCAAAATTTTCACACACTAACCGGGTGACACACTAGCCGGATTTCTAAAACATTTGTTCACACTTATTTTCACTCACTCTGAAGCGTTTCCGAGACGAACCAACAAGCTCTCGAGTTGCTCCCTGTAGTTCTACATACATACGTACATTCTCGTTGAAAACCGATAATCAGCGTTTTGACACACTAGCCGGGTTTCTATGTGCGGGGTCACATATGTATATAGTATGTATGTACATCTTTTTTCCATATCTTTCCTATACAATAATTACTCTTTGCCTGTATATGGACATGTTCGCATATCTATTTATTCCCATAATATTACATATATGTATGTACATAATAGAATGCGGTAGCTGCAGCTCTTGCTGAAGTTGGTATTCCCATATTTGCATGGCGTGGTGAGACTGAAGAAGACTTCTGGTGGTGCCTTGACAAATGTGTCAATTTTGAAAATTGGCATCCAAATATGATATTGGATGATGGTGGCGATGCCACTCATTTAATGTGGAAGAAATATCCAATTATTTTCAAGGCGATTAAGGGCATTGTCGAAGAGAGTGTGACTGGTGTTCATAGATTGTATCAATTGGTGAAGACAGGAAAACTAACAGTGCCTGCAATAAATGTTAACGATTCCGTAACAAAAGCAAGGTTCGATAACTTCTATAACTCAAAAGATTCAATTTTAGACAGGTATGTCAATTTCGTAACTTCAACGAAAGTTTAAAAGGAATAAACATCTCACTTCTAGCCTGAAGCGATCAACAGATATTATGTTTGCTGGCAAACAAGTAGTTGTTTGCGGCTATGGGGATGTTGGAAAAGGTTGTGCACAAAGTCTTCGAGGACAAGGCTGCATAGTATATGTAACCGAAGTTGATCCAATATGTGCGTTGCAAGCAAGGTAAGTGCTTAGATACCATAAGGATAGCATTTCATTTGAAAAATTTGTACATGTTTCCAGTATGGATGGGTTTCGCGTAGTTCGCTTAAATGAAATTATTCGTCAAGTGGACATTGTTGTTACGGCTACTGGCAACAAGAATGTGGTTAACCGAGAGCACATGGATCGTATGAAATCTGGTTGCATTGTTTGTAATATGGGACATTCTAATTCCGAGATCGATGTGGTATGTGTTTTTGTATCTTTTCCCGATCTAACAATTTATTTTAATGTAATCTAACAACGAAATTTATATTTCCCCAATTGTATATGCATATGAAATATAATCTCTCCACGCTTTTTTTCCTCCTTCAAAATAAATGCCAAAAACCTTTAGAATAGTTTGCACTCTGCTGAACTGTCGTGGATGAGAGTGCGCTCTCAGGTAGACCACGTAATTTGGCCCGATGGTCGAACAATTATCCTTTTAGCAGAAGGACGTCTTGTTAATTTGGCTTGTTCGACGGTTCCATCATTTGTGGTATCAGTTACAGCTGCAGCGCAAGCATTGGCTCTCATAGAGTTATTCAATGCACCGGTTGGTCGTTATAAATCTGATGTCTACCTGTTGCCTAAGAAAATGGGTATGAATGAGATTGAGTATTTAAATATTCGTTTTATGTTGGAATTGGATATGTTTCAGATGAATATGTCGCAAGTTTACATTTACCCATACTAGATGCTCATTTGACAGAACTTACCGATGAGCAAGCCAAGTACCTAGGTCTAAATAAGGCTGGGCCATTTAAGCCTAACTATTATAGGTATGGTATCTACATACACAATATTCAGAAAAAATTTGAAGTATATATATTTTTTTTAGATATTAAATATAATAAGGCTTTAGTAACAAACTCTTGTTACATACTATATACATGCACGTATGTATAGCTATGTGATCATTATTGTATTATGTGTATTTTATATCTGTATGAGCCAAAAGCTGATATACGTCTGAGTTATTCTAATTTGGTTGCAAAAATATAACTTCCATGTTAACATAGAGATCATTGTATAATTAATATAGGAATGGGAAAGGTAAGTAATTGCATGATGTTGAAGATATCAAGACGACAACTATATTATGAAAATACAAACAAATCTAATAACAACTTATAACGGTTAGAAGTCATTTAATATGAAAACGTATCAATTGAAACGCCAATTCAATACTTTTATTAGTAACATCTACAAGATTGTTAATAATGACGCTTTCGTTTTCATATATGTGTAAGCTGGTATTAATTTCTTTAAGTGAAAAAGTTTCTGAATAGCAAATAATAACTTTTGCCAGCGTTACTCATATACTATCCGACGTATTCGTTATAAGATTTGTTAGATAAACGAAAAAAATATATGTATGTATGTAGTTTATGGTAGGTGGGGTAGTACCGACCCAATACTAAAAGAATGTTCCCTGAATATTCCCATCAGAGATGTGTGTGGTCTAGCGTTGTCCTGATGGAGACGAAGCCCTTCTGTTGATCAATTCTGACGGTTTTTTTTCGATTGATTGCTTCAATCTCATCAGTTGTTGACAGTAAAATGTAGAATCAATCGTTCGACAGGCTGGAGCAGCTCATAATGGATGATACCTTTCCAGTCCCACCAAACACTCAGCATAACCTTCCTCAAACCTGGCTTTGCGACCATTTGTTGAGCTTCACCTCGCTTGGATCATGATCTTTTATGCACATTATTGTCGTATTTGATCCACTTTCCATCTCCTGTTACCATTCGCTTCATAAATGGATCGCTTTTATTTCGTTTCAGCAAAGAATTACAGATATTAATTTGCTCCATTAAATTTTTCACAGACAATTCTTGTGGTGTTTTTTAAATAGTTTAAGCCCTTTGATGATGAATGTTAAGTTCTTTAACGATGTCATGGCTACTTTTTCAAAGAAAAATTTCCAAAACAGAAGCGAGCGAACTATTGTTGAGCTAGACCAGTCTTTCCCAAAGTGGGCGATAACGCCCCCTTGTGGGCGCTGCAGGTGTCAAGGGGGGCGGTAAGAGACCCAGAAAGAAAATGGGGGCGTTGTGTAGAGGCCTAGGGGTGATTTGTAATTTTATTTAGATAGGAGGCCTCTTAGACAACGACTGCATGAGCTCTGGACTCTCAACAACTTGTGAACATCAATTAATATGAATTAAAATACTGCTCAAACTCTGTTCTATATTTCTCTCCGCGTAGTTCATATACATATCTGTCCTATTTTATTGAACATAGAAAAAATTAAAATCATGTCAATCGGTCGCTCCATTTCATAATGAAAGTAGACACAAACAAGCAAATAAAAAGGCAACAGACACACTTTCGCATTTTAATAGTTATTAGTACTCGTAGATATCTGTCATGTTTTAACAAGTTTTTGTTAAATAACTCAAATTGTGCATTCCCGTATCAATCGGCTGGTGCATTGAATACTTGTTCGGACTTGTTGTGTACGATTGAGCGTCGAATGAGATAAACGAGTTTATGCATGTTTGTTTTATTCCTGTCGGTGCGTGCTGCTTAAGCATTCCTATATAAACAATGTAATATTTATTTTATTTTCATTTGTGGTTTTGCGCGCAATAGATGAGCAGTACTTACGCCTCCTTTACACTACTCGCGAAGTTGAACGTATTTCTCAAAGCAAAACAATGTCGGAAGTAAAAAAGAAGAGACGGCAATACTGTGCGGAATATATTAAATTCGGATTCATTGAAAATCCCACAAAACCATCGTCGCCTTTGTGTCTTCTATGTCTGAAAACATTTTCGGATGAAGCCTTCAAGACTGCAAGATCATTTGAATAAAATGCATCCAGATAAGAAAGACAAGAATGTAGCATATTTTCAAGACCTAGAGAAGAAGCATAATACAGTAGAGGCCCACTAATCCGGATCAATTAAAACCGGCCCCTATCCGGAATATAAGGGAATCCGGATTACCAAAGACATATCAGAACTATGTATTAAGAAAAACTATTTATAAATTTCTGTTTGTTTATTATAACAAATAATACACATGTTCCAAAAAAAAAAAAATTAAAACAATAAAGCATAAAACCATAAAAGCGAATGTAGTGAATAATAAATATGTGATCCGGATTAGAGAATACGGATAGAGAATGTCGGTCCGGATTACAAGGGACATAATAGACATTTTGAATTTTTTAACCCTGTCTGGATTACAGTGGAATCCGGATTAGGCCGTGTCCGGATTAGCAGGCCTCTACTGTAATCAGCCAAGGGTAGCAAAACTATTTTCGGCGGCTGCTAAGCAAGATAACAACTGACTTCGAGCTTCGTACAATATCTCTTTGTTAATTGGTCAAAAAGGCAAACCACATAACATCGGAGAAGAGTTAATATTGCCAGCAATAAACAGAGCTGCCAACTTTTGACCAAGAAAGAAAGCTGTTTTTGACGGGAAGAATGGAGAAAAAAGCTAAAACAATGATAAAAAAAATCCCAAAAAAATCTAAAAACAAATGTATCAAAAATAAGAAAAAATGTCTAAAAAAATAACAATTTATTAAGTTCATTTTTGTTTAAAAGATTTCCATTAATTTATCTATATCGTCTTGGTCTGTCTCATTTTCGTATGACATATTCGTGCCTATCATCTGCAGATATTTTACAGGCACTTCATAGTCGACGCAGCATTTTCCCATCCTTCGTAATCCGTTTCTGTATATTAAAATAAAAACAAGTAAGGAAGGGCTAAGTTCGGGTGACACCGAACATTTTATACTCTCGCATGATAAAGTGATAATCGAGATTTCATTATCCGTCATTTCCATATTTTTCAAATACCGTATTTGTGTAAAGTTTTATTCCGCTATCATCATTGGTTCCTAATGTACTTATATATTATACAGAGAAGGCATCAGATGGAATTCAAAATAGTGTTATATTGGAAGAAGGCGTGGTTGTTAACCGATTTCACCCATATTTCGTACATGTCATCAGAGTGTTAAGAAAATATCATATACCGAATTTCATTGAAATCGGTGAAGTAGTTCCTGAGATATGGTTTTTGGTCCATAAGTGGGCGAGGCCACGCCCATTTTCAATTTAAAAAAAAGCCTGGGTGCAGCTTCCTTCTGCAATTTCTTCTGTAAAATTTAGTGTTTCTGGCATTTTTTGTTAGTCGGTTAACGCACTTTTAGTGATTTTCAACATAACCTTTGTATGGGAGGTGGGCGTGGTTATTATTCGATTTCTTCCATTTTTGAACTGTATATGGAAATGCCTAAAGAAAACGACTCTATAGAGTTTGATTGACATAGCAGTAGTAGTTTCCGAGATATATACAAAAAACTTAGTAGGGGGCGGGGCCACGGCTACTTTTCCAAAAAAATACATCCAAATATGCCCCTCCCTAGTGCGATCCTTTGTGCCAAATTGCACTTTAATATCTTTATTTATCGCTTAGTTATGACACTTTATAGGTTTTCGGTTTTCGACATTTTGTGGGCGTGGCAGTTGGCCGATTTTGCCCATCTTCGAACTTAACCTTCTTATGGAGCCAAGGAATACGTGTACCAAGTTTCATGACGATATCTCAATTTTTACTCAAGTTACAGCTTGCACGGACGGACGGACAGACGGACGGATAGACAGACATCCGGATTTCGACTCTACTCGTCACCCTGATCACTTTGGTATATATAACCCTATATCTGACTCTTTTAGTTTTAGGTCTTACAAACAACCGTTATGTGAACAAAACTATAATACTCTCGTTAGCAACTTTGTTGCGAGAGTATAATGAATAGAGTAAATAATACTTTACCCTATGCTTAGAATGCTGTTAGTCGTAGCGAGGCCTATTAAGTTTCTTAATTTTGATTTAATTAGGTTAACCTGGCTAAAAACCCTTTCTATCTCCGCGTTTGACCAGGGTGAACACAGTATTTGAATGGCCACAGTTGCCAACTCAAAAAATCTGCGGTTTCCACCCAGAATCTTTAAAGTTTAGCACCTCAAACCAAAATTTGTTTGTGTCGCTGATGTTGTCCCATTTAATCAAATTTATGTTGTTGTATTGGCGTTCAATTTTAGAAATATTTTTGCATTGCAGGAACTCTAAAATATCTGTGATGTCTTTCTTCACCGCGCACAATATCTTGGTGACCGAAAAAACATCAATCTGTTTAAGAATTTTAAAATTATCCGGTAGCCTAAAAGTTATAACCAAATTATTTAGTCGTTTATAAAAAATAACAAAAAATTGCTTACCTCTGTTTTAAGTGTTTAATCATTTAAATTGTGAAATATGTGCAGCGCTCCCGAATTTGTTTGCAGGTCACTCAGTTTCGCTGTGATAGTGATCTTGCAATAGTTGCAGTAAACCCTCTGCTGGTCTGTATCATCCCTGCGAATCCATGCCTTGAACTCATCACTTTTAAGCCACACATCGCGGCATTTTTGCTTGTATTCTTTCGGCATTTCACAACTTTTAAGAATTTACGCGCACTTTTTAAATATAGATAGAACCATTAATAGAGATGACATTCGCGTATATCGAGAAAAATAATCGATCCGCCACTACATTTTCTGGTTCGTTTGTAAGTGACCATCGTAAAGTTGCCACTTTTTCATATTTTTTGTACTTAAGTGCTAACATATAAGTATTAAAATATATTAGAATAAAATTGACAACATAGCTTATTTGTCGATTCTCAAGTCAAGAAATGTGTCAAAGAAAATATTCAATGTTCCTCTGATTTATGTGTACAGTGATTCCCGGTTAAATAGTACTCCGCTTGAATGAAAATCATCCCTCTTAACTGCCTATATCTTGCTGCATCTCACGGTTTTTTTTTAATACATAGAAATTATTGTTTTAAGTACCACTCGATTAAGTATCCGCACTCGCTTATGTGCCATATTAAATTTTTTTTTAACAAACCACAAAAATCTGTATCTTTGAATGTGGCACATAACCGGGATTGACTGTATTTGTCAAGGAATGTACAAATAATTGTTACGCGGCTTGCAAAAATCTGAGTCGACATGTATGCAAGCTCACACACAAACATACATATCTACGTTGGTTTGTAAGCGAAGCTGGTACAGCGGCAAGGGAAGCAGTGGCAATTGGCGATCGTTAGATTGTGTTTTGGGCACAGCTCGGATTTTCTACCGACAACACAATGTTGTGAAGCTTTGTCGTCGCGTCATTCTTTCGACACATTGACTCTTTGACATGAAAGCAAAAACTATGAGCTTCGCCATTGGTTGTCCGCGTCAACGGAAATTTCGCATGAAGCATTGATGTACATATTTACATACATTTGTTGCATGTAGACAAATTTACAAACATTATGCGTATGGTTCTTTTATATTTGTTTACATGCACACATAATTATATATGGTAAAATGTGCGACCGCTTGGTCTTTTAACATGATATCGAAAAGTTTATTGACCAAAGCAAATATTTATTTATTCTTCTTCTTAATTGGCGTAGACACCGCTTAAGCGATTATAGCCGAGTTAACAACAGCGGGCCAGTCGATTATTCTTTTCGCTACGTGGCGCCAATTGGATATTCCAAGCGAAGCCAGGTCCTTCTCCACTTGGACCTTCCAACGGAGTGGAGTTATTCCTCTTCCTCTGCTTCCCCCGGCGGGTACTGCGTCGAATACTTTCAGAGCTGGAGTGTTTTCATCCATCCAGACAACATGACTTAGCCAGCGTAGCCGCTGTCTTTTAATTCGCTGAACTATATCAATGTCGTCGTATATCTCGTACAGCTCATCGTTCCATCGAATGCGATATTCGCCGTGGCCAATACGCAAAGGACCATAAATCTTTCGCAGAATTTTTCTCTCGAAAACTCGTAACGTCGACTCATTGTTGTTGTTGTCATCGCCAAAGCCTATGCACCATACAGCAGAACGGAAATTATGAGCGACTTATAGAGTTTAGCTTTTATTCGTCGAGAGAGGACTTTACTTTTCAATTGCCTACTCAGTCCGAAGTAGCACCTGTTGGCAAGAGCAATCCTGCGTTGGATTTCCAGGCTGACATTGTTGGTGGTGTTAATGCTGGTTCCTAAATAGACGAAATTATCTACAACTTCAAAGTTATGACTGTCAACAGTGACGTGAGAGCCAAGTCGCGAGTGCGACGACTGTTTGTTTGATGACAGGAGATATTTCGTCTTGCCCTCGTTCACTGCCAGACCCATTTGTTTTGCTTCCTTGTCCAGCCTGGAGAAAGCAGAACTAACAGCGCGGGTGTTGAGGCCGATGATATCAATATCATCGGCATACGCCAGCAGCTGTATCTTATAGAAGATGGTACCTTCTCTATTTAGTTCTGCAGCTCGAACTATTTTCTCCAGAAGCAGGTTGAAGAAGTCGCACGATAGGGAGTCGCCTTGTCTGAAACCTCGTTTGGTATCGAACGGCTCGGAGAGGTCCTTCCCGATCCTGACGGAGCTTTTCGTGTTGCTCAACGTCAGTTTACACAGCCGTATTAGTTTTGCGGGGATACCAAATTCAGACATCGCGGCATAAAGGCAGCTCCTTTTCGTGCTGTCGAAAGCAGCTTTGAAATCGACGAAGAGGTGGTGTGTGTCGATTCTCCTTTCACGGGTCTTTTCCAAGATTTGGCGCATGGTGAATATCTGGTCGGTTGTTGATTTTCCAGGTCTGAAGCCACTCTGATAAGGTCCAATCAGTTTGTTGACGGTGGGCTTTAATCTTTCACTTAATACGCTCGATAGAACCTTATATGCGATGTTGAGGAGGCTAATCCCACGGTAGTTGGCACAGATTGTGGGGTCTCCTTTTTTATGGATTGGACATAGCGCACTTAAATTCTAATCGTTGGGCATGCTTTCGTCCGACCATATTTTACAAAGAAGCTGATGCATGCTCCTTATCAGTTCTTCGCCGCCGTGTTTGAATAGCTCGGCCGGCAATCCGTCGGCCCCTGCCGCTTTGTTGTTCTTCAGGCGGGCAATTGCTATTCGAACTTCTTCATGGTCGGGCAATGGAACGTCTGCTCCATCGTCATCGATTGGGGAATCGGGTTCTCCTTCTCCTGGTGTTGTGCGTTCACTGCCATTCAACAGGCTGGAGAAGTGTTCCCTCCATAATTTAAGTATGCTCTGGGTATCAGTGACTAGATCTGCTTTGGGGGTTCTACAAGAGTATGCTCAGGTCTTGAAACCTTCTGTAAGCCGCCGCATCTTTTCGTAGAATTTTCAAGCATTACCCCTGTCGGCCAGCTTATGAAGCTCCTCTTACTCACGCATTTCCGCCTCTTTCTTTTTCTGTCTACAAATGCGTCTCGCTTCCCTTTTCAACTCTCGGTATCTATCCCATCCCACACGTGTTGTGGTCGATCGTAACGTTGCGAGGTAGGCAGCCTGTTTTCTCTCCGCTGCAACACGGCACTCCTCGTCGTATCAGCTGTTCTTCTGCACTTTCCGAAATCCAATGGCTTCGGTTGCAGCTGTACGTAAGGAATTTGAAATGCCGTCCCACAGTTCCCTTATACCGAGTTGTTGATGAGTGCTCTCAGAGAGCAGAAGTGCAAGCCGAGTAGAAAATCGTTCGGCAGACTGTTGTGATTGCAGCTTTTCGACGTCGAACCTTCCTTGTGTTTGTTGACGTGCGTTTTTTGCTGCACAGAGGCGGGTGCGAATCTTGGCTGCAGTCGATGTTAGGACCTCGGAGCACACGCACATCTAAAACACTGGAGACGTGTCTTCCGTCATCACAACATGATCGATCTGGTTGGTAGTTTTTCGATCCGGAGACAGCCAGGTAGCTTGATGAATCTTCTTATGCTGGAATCTAGTACTACAGATAACCATATTTCGGGCCTCGGAGAAGTCAATCAGCCTCAACCCATTTGGGGATGTTTCGTCGTGGAGGCTGAATTTACCGACCGTAGTGCCAAAGATACCTTCTTTCCAAGCACGATTTTGACATCGTGGCGGGGGCAGCCTTCATAAGTGCGCTCCAAGTACTCATAAAAGGCATCTTTGGTCACCTCGTCCTTCTCTTCCGTCGGGGCATGGGCGCAGATCAGCGATATGTTGAAAAACCTCGCTTTGATGCGGATTGTGGCTAGACGTTCATTCACCGCAGTGAATGATAGTACTCGGCGACGGAGTCTCTCTCCCACCACGAATCCTACAACTAACTTGCGCTCCTTTATATGGCCACTGTAGTAAATGTCACAAGGACCTACTCGTCTCTGTCCTTGTCCCGTCCATCGCATTTCTTGGACGGCGGTGATGTCAGCCTTGGTTTTTACGAGGACATCAACCAGCTGGGTTGTATATAAATATACATACTTATGTATGTTTGTCGTACCAAAGATATGTATGTATATAAAATGCATATTTAGGTAGTAATACAAATCTATTGAATTATATATTTGCAAAGATTTTATGGAATTCATCATAAAATAGTTCAATTTTAAAATATATACATACATATGTAGGCACATTCTTATGTGCTTTCATAACAAATATAAGTATGTATACCGATCTATAAATTATATGCAGCATCGTTTGCGCATAGTAAATATCCGAATCTGTAAGCGTACATTCCTTAACATTGGGATTATTATTTTTCTCATTTAACACTGAAAATGCTCAATTCTGCTATTTTCGTGTCCCCTGATGTTAAGTGGTGAAACGCGCTAATAATTTTCTGTGGTGAAATGCACTCATCCAAAACAGTAAATATTCCAAAATTGAAATATCCCTAAATTTTTGACATCGTGAACAATCGTATATTTATAGAGAAGGAAGTTGTTTTTAAGAATATGGAAAACAGCATAAGTTTATAGAATAAACTAGTCAAGTGTGGTAAAATATTTTCTTTGACATAAACGTTGTTTGTGAAAAATTATAAAGAAATTTTGATGCCATAAAAATGTAATTTTTATTGTAAAATATCTCGTGTTCGATATAAAAATCCTGTGTTCATGCAAATGTGCGATATATGTACATACATAAGTGTACATAATAATAGAAGTGTTTTAAATTCATTAGTTATGATGCAACGAAAATTTATAAATGAAAATAAATATTTTTCTAGACATATAAAGAATATGCTAATATTTTCAAAATTCAAAAAAACAAAAAAATTCATAAAATGTCAAATGGAAAATATTCTGTTTGAATTGTAATATCAAACTGTTTGATTTGTATGAAGAAACTTTAAACTTAAATCAGATTCTTACCACTGTCTCGTTTCTAAGCTGAGAAATATTTCATTCTAATTTAATTTTAAAGTTTCAAAGCTTTATAAACTATTTTTCAAAATATCCTATATAACTAAATTTATTTGCATGTGTGCAGGGGCGCATGGATCCGCGAGTTAATTTTTACATAAAGTAAAAATGAGTCAAAAGAATATATTTTGAGCTTCACCGAAATGTGTACTCTTTATTTATACTCTTAAGACTAACTTATTACATGTTTCTTACTTCTATTTATACTAACTAGTATGTTTACTTATTACTAGTTGATAGTTTGTCTAAATACAGATTGTATTATTTGTTTAGGTTTGTTTACATACATATATGCATATTGTTTGCCTAGATACATTTGCTTTGTTTTAAGATAAGGTTGTTGTAGTATTCAAACTCAATGTTGTTTTGATACTTGTTTGTTTAGGATTGTTTGTTGTAGTGATAGTGTATTTCAATTGTTCCAACTCAAGGTTGTTTCTGCATTCTATTTACTGAAACAAAACGTTGATTTGATGTTTGTTACTAAGGAATACATTCCCTAACTCGCGCCTGCATGTGTGTATGTATGTTGCCTATTGTTTTAACATATGTTGTGTGACCTTGGGTTTATTTTCATGTGCGTACATTTACAAACATTGTTTTGCATGACAATGCATTTCATGTTCAATATATGCTATATATATTCAATATATTTGAACATAGATATTGTATATATTTGAACATATGTAAATATAAGTGGACTTTATGTTTTTATATACATACATATTTCTTATCTTATTATATTGCTGCACTCCGTCCTTTAGTACCAATAAACATTTTCAATTTTGAACAATCCTATTAACCAATTTTTCCAATTAAAAAAATTTTCGACAGATATATTATAAAATTGTTTCAAATTTATCAAACTAGAAACAGTGGGTTGATTTAAAATTATATTTAAATTTTGATTAATTTAATATACTATATACTTATACATACGTACGTACATATTGCAATTTCTTTAACATTTTTTTATGTAAGTTAATACCACAAATATTTATTTCAACAACATTCATTGCAACAATGTACTTGTTAAAGTTCAATAACTTACAAGTTGACACAACAAATATTTATTTCGGTGTAGAGTTGAATAACATAATCAAACAGCCGCTGCAACTCCCAGAATCGATCGACATTAATGCTGATCAATAAATAATAATATCAGCAACAATAATCAACATATAATTCTGCTGACCATTCAACATCCGCTAAACTCTGCCGTTAAGAACGCCGACGCCGCTGCCGTTGAACCACAGCAAGCTTAGGGTTTTTTTAAGATTCTACAGAGAACGTATATTTATAGAGAAGGTCCAACAACGGACAAGGGTGTAAACTGTCAAAAGCTAACAAAATGCGATGAGCGTGTTTCACCACAGCTAGCTTAGAAGGAGAAATTTTAACAGTGGCGCGTGAACAGAGCATTAAATGAAAAATATACTCAGAGACTTACTTCGATTTTACAGCGGCATGCCGGCCTTTTGGCTTATATTTTTATGCGTTTATATGCAATTATGTGAATTGATTTGAAAATTTTTTTTCACAAATTGATTACTTTTTAATTAATTAACTAACTATTTTATATAAGGCAATATTTGACTCAATGTTAAATTAAGACCAAATTTTTAATTATATCCCACATACATATGTTTGATATAGTAGATATGTGTATGTATGTATGTACATTTGATATGTGTATAAAATGTACATACATATGTATACGTATCTGTGTAAAATACTATCATAATATATAAAAAAAACTAGTAATATATATATGTATGTAAATTAAAAACTCCGTTTAGTTCTCGTGGGCAACTACGGGCAACTGCCCGTGGTCAACTGCCTGTGGTCAACTCCCTGTGGTCAACTGCCGTTTTTTTTATTACATTTTCTTAAATACAATATTTTGCTTAAGCCTAGATACAAATATTAATCTTACATTCTAGGAAGTATATCTACAATCCACTTGAGATATATGTAGGACATATGTTACAAGTGGGAAGATTCATCTTACAATCTATGAGTTACATTTTTGGACCACCTAAGGCGGACAGTATTAGCAAAGTACACATAATGTTACTTACGGATACTTAATACAGACCATATGGGTCGTAAGTGTCATGTTACATATTTATGACAGATAAAGAATATGTTCATGTAATGTGAACTGGTGGTATTAACTCCCCACCTCTAAATTGAAGCGTCCCGATTCAAATGGATATAGAGTAGTACGTGAGGCTATAGACTATTTTATCAATTTGAACAGTACTATTTTGAAATCTTAATTTATTTAAATTTGACTCTTAAATATACTTTCGATACATTTTATATTATTTTTGACTTCTAATTATTTTTTGATGGAAGTGTTTTTATATATGACATCTTTTATTGTATTATTGCCTGAATACATTTGAGCAATTTTTTCTTTTACATTTAGGGTTTTCTCAGGTCGCATAAAGTTATAAGTTATAACGATTCGAAAACATAACATTGAGAATTGTAAATGTGTAAACTCATTTTTGTATGAAATCTAACAACATTTTTTTTTTTTAGCAAGTGTAAAAATTTATAATTTTACGATTTTACGATGCTTTACGATGGCTTGTGAGTACCCCAATTATTGAAATTATTTATATAAAATATTAGTACCTCCTTTTTTGGAGCATATTCTTTTATTTTATTGTCGGTATTATCTTCGACTGGCGTCTTAGGATTTTCTAGTCCCAAGTATTTTAAATTTAGTATTTTTATATTCTATTTGGCTTTTCGCCATTCTTTTTTGTTTTATTATACCGGTAAAATCTTCGGCTGGCGTTGTTGAACTTTTTGTTCCACAATTTTAAAGTATTTTTTTATTTTTAGTATTGCCGGAACTTTCTTCGGCTGGTGCCTTAAGACTTTTTTGTTCAAAGTAATATAAATTTTGAATTTTTATATTTTGATTTACATATATATATTTATATTTATTTTATATATTTTTATTATTTTTTTGTTGTATTTTGCCGGTATGAACTTCGGCTGGCGTTGTAGAACATTTTCGTTCTACAATATTTTGTATAATTCTTCTTTTTACTCTGCTGGTATGAATCTTCAGCTGGCGTTTTAGGACCTTTTTGTCCCAAAATATTTTTTTTTGCTAATAAAATATTGCCGGAAAAATCTTCGGCAGGCACTTCAGGAGTCTCTGCTCCCAAAGAATTATATTTTTTTCCTTTAAATTTATTTTTCGGTTTTGTTTGTTTTTTTATATATATATTTGTGAGTTTCATGAATCAAATTAATACTCACAATAAACAATTTTTATACTTAATTTAATTAATAAATACATATGTATAAGCCTTACTTACAACTAATTTTATGCTGCTGCTTCTACTGCTGCTGTTGTTACTGTTGCTATTGCTGCTGTTGCTGCTGTTACTACTGTTGCGGCTATTGTTGACTTTGCTGTTGCTGTTGCTTTTTAAGTCGAATTTTGGCGGTTGTTTGTGCAATGGTCGTCGTTGGCGGCCTACAGAATTTTTTTTATTTATTTGTTTTTATGTGGATAGTTTATAGATCCACGCACTTTCTTCTATTTGATTGAAATTTTCAAAAATTTTCACTTTCAGTTTTTGGTTTTTCAATTCACATTTTAAAATCACTTTATTTGTGAAACTGTTGTAGTTTTTTGTTTCTCAATTTTACTTATTTTTCAATTGTTGTAACGCGTACGTTAGCTTGTTTTCGCTCGTAATCCGTATAGATGAGGCGCGTTCGATTGGCAGTAGGCACAAACACACACTCGAAATTTTTTCAATAATTTTCTAAGTGGCTGAGATTTTTTTGATTATGTGTCTCTTTTTGGACTTAGCGTTTTTGAACTTTTTTTTACTTTTCTCCTCAATTGAGGATACTTGATTGTTTTCAAACGGTAACACGGGGATTTTTTGTCCCCTTAAATGGTTACCGCCGAAATTTATTGTTACATTTTGGTCCGCCAGAGATTATTTCATCTCCTGGCAGGATCGCCAATTAAAAACTCCGTTTAGTTCTCGTGGGCAACTACGGGCAACTGCCCGTGGTCAACTGCCTGTGGTCAACTCCCTGTGGTCAACTGCCGTTTTTTTTATTACATTTTCTTAAATACAATATTTTGCTTAAGCCTAGATACAAATATTAATCTTACATTCTAGGAAGTATATCTACAATCCACTTGAGATAGGACATATGTAGGACATATGTTACAAGTGGGAAGATTCATCTTACAATCTATGAGTTACATTTTTGGACCACCTAAGGCGGACAGTATTAGCAAAGTACACATAATGTTACTTACGGATACTTAATACAGACCATATGGGTCGTAAGTGTCATGTTACATATTTATGACAGATAAAGAATATGTTCATGTAATGTGAACTAGTGGTATTAACTTGTATGTATGTACATAAATCATTCTTTTTATAATTTAAAACTTACGTATTCATATGCACATGTAGCATGCACACACGTACATACATATGTATGTGCTATGTATGTACATACATACAACGCCTTCAGGGACTCAAATCATGACATGACTTATTAGTAATGATATGTGTGCGCTTTATGTGTTGCATATTATACGTTTATATGCAAGCATATATGGATACATACATACATATGTATGTATTGATATGTATGAATATCATTTTGCATGTAAAACTAATAGCATTCTAATAAAAAAATAAATATTCACATCTTATGTTTCTTATTATTTCTTTAATATTTACATAATATACTTTTCTGCTAAATACTGTCGTATTATATTTGTTGCTAATAAAAATTGTAAGTGTTACAACATATACCACATATACCTACATATGTATGTACATATGTTTGTTTATTTGTCATCATATTTGTCTTACATAATCCTGTATCTGCAGATACATACATATCCATATGTATGTATGTAAGTAAAATTCAAATTTAAATCATGATATCACTCAAGAGTTACATATAAAATGTGCTCGCACTGCTCCATATGTAAATACATATACATGTACATATTGCCGAACAAACAATGTATACACTAATCTATGTACCTAAATATGTACATATGTATATGGGCATACACATGTAAATATGTCACCAAATGACAACAATCGTCTCGAAAAGCATCAGCAGCGTCACAATTTAATATGGCAGCTAAATAGCCAATGCCTAAATTTATAGTAAAACACGCAACAACAACATTTTCATTCATGAACGCAAGCGTATTTTCAACAAGCACACGTGCTTCATTCACAAAAGCAAACACCATTACATCTCCCCGATCATGCCTTTGCCTACAAGTGTCTTTTCGCCACGATGGCAAAAGCTAAAAATCATAAAATAAACAATTTCTGATATTTGTACTGCAGGAAAACAGACAACCCCGCAAACTCGCAAAACACAGAAAAGAGTGACAAAAAGTGGCAACAAAGTTCTCGTTGATTTAAAATATTTGCCAAATCTAATATAGTATATGTTAACATGGCAAATGTTAACAATTACTAAATAAGTAATAACACGTAATCAGCAATAATGAGCAAATCATAGCTGAAATGCATCTTTAGTTGCACAATATTTCCCACAGCAAAAGCCAGACGCTTTCATCAGCATAAATGCTAATTTTTCGGCGTGAAGCGGAAATCCAACACGCGCAACCGAAATAAGCCAATTCGGAGAATCGGCAACAAAGTCAGCAGTTGGCCAGTGCAACGTAGCTTAGCTTTTAAGTAAATTAATTCTTAAGTTTAGTCTTAGCTCTGTAATGAAACGAACAAGTAATAAATAAATTTTTTTTTAAAGAAATTAACATAAAATTTCTTAACTGGCGCCCAACGTGGGGCCTCGCTAGTCGCGTTTCGTATCAATACAATTCGCGGGTGTATCCACAAGTCTTGGTTAAAAAGTTTGTGCTGTCGTGATTCTCAGCGGCTACCATTAGAAGACAAGGATAATACTTACCACCCCATAGACGGCGAAGGCTTCGGCTAGGACTCAACAGAAGTGCAGGAAAAGAGGCCCCCTAGTCGCCAATAGCAAACGGGAAACGCAAGACGTTAGCCGCCTGCCCAGGAGAATGTTCCTGCTACTAGAGTAAGAATTAATTTTAAGAATCAATATTAATATATTGACATACATATGTAAAAGAATTTTTAAAATATAAGAAGTGAAACTGTTTAATGTGAAACAAACTATGTTTAAGAAATCTTTAATGCAAAGGTGAACACAATTTAAGAATAGTGACATAATTTAAGAAAGAGAGCGCAATTCAGAAAAAATAATTGAACTAGACGAAACGAAAGTTTTAACTCAAAACAAAATAAGCTAGGGATAAATTAAATTTTTAAAATAAACAAGTAAGGAAGGGCTAAGTTCGGGTGTCACCGAACATTTTATACTCTCGCATGATAAAGTGATCATCGAGATTTCATTATCCGTTATTTACATATTTTTCAAATACCGTATTTGTGTAAAGTTTTATTCCGCTATCATCATTGGTTCCTAATGTATATATTATACAGAGAAGGCATCAGATGGAATTCAAAATAGCGTTATATTGGAAGAAGGCGTGGTTGTGAACCGATTTCACCTATATTTCGTACATGTCATCAGGGTGTTAAGAAAATATTATATACCGAATTTCATTGAAATCGGTCGAGTAGTTCCTGAGATATGGTTTTGGTCCATAAGTGGGCGAGGCCACGCCCATTTTCAATTTTTCAAAAAGTCTGGGTGCAGCTTCCTTCTGCAATTTCTTCCGTAAAATTTAGTGTTTCTGTCGTTTTTGTTAGTCCGTTAACGCACTTTTAGTGATTTTCAACATAACCTTTGTATGGGAGGTGGGCGTGGTTAATATTCGATTTCTTCCATTTTTGAACTGTATATGGAAATGCCTGAAGAAAACGACTCTGTAGAGTTTGGTTGGCATAGCTATAGCAGTTTCCGAGATACGTACAAAAACTTAGTAGGGGGCGGGGCCACGCCCACTTTTCCAAAAATATTACGTCCAAATATGCCCCTCCTAATGCGATCTTTTTGTGCCAAATTTCACTTTAATATCTTTATTTATGGCTTAGTTATGACACTTTATAGGTTTTCGGTTTCCGCCATTTTGTGGGCGTGGCAGTTGGCCGATTTTGCCCATCTTCGAACTTAACCTTCTTATGGAGCCAAGGAATACGTGTACCAAGTTTCATGACGATATCTCAATTTTTACTCAAGTTACAGCTTGCACGGACGGACGGACAGACGACGGACGGACAGACGACGGACGGACAGACGACGGACGGACAGACGGACAGACATCCGGATTTCGACTCTACTCGTCACCCTGATCACTTTGGTATATATAACCCTATATCTGACTCTTTTAGTTTTAGGACTTACAAACAACCGTTATGTGAACAAAACTATAATACTCTCCTTAGCAACATTGTTGCGAGAGTATAAAAAGTGAATAATAGAAATACATATATAAATTATGCCAGTTAATCCTGCCAACCTCGTTCGGCCACCAATACTTAATGCACCCCAAGGGCCACCAGCACCTTCTGGTCAGCCTCTTGCCTCTTCTAATTCATTCTCTTTGGATGGGTTAACTACCGTAATCACAGGAATTGTGAACAATGTCTTAAGGACTGAAGCGCGAAACATTGTTCAAGCCGCCCTCAATCCAAATTCCAACTTTTCAAATTTCACGGACATTACCATAGACTCAAGACGGGAGTGCCACAAAATCCCCAAAAAAAAATCCCCAAACACAAAATCCCTAGCTGAAAAAAAAATCCCCAAACACATAATCCCCAAAATCAAAATCCCCAAAATTAAAATCCCCTAACACGAAATCCCCACCTTTTTTGTGAGGCAGTGTCACAAAATCCCCATTTTTTATTTTTATTAAATATTATTAGAGATCATATAAAAAATAGTAAAACCGCTCTTTAGTTGAGTTTTAAATCGTAGTTACATATGTATATTTGTACCCATATATGACAATATATAGACATAGACGAGAACGCATGACGGATTTAGAGGAAAAAAATAATTATTTCATCAATTTAGCGACTAAAAAGCTAAAAAAATAGTATTTAAAAAAGCGGCCCAGACCCGGATTTGAACCCAAAGCCCTTGCATGACAGCTGCAGACTCTAACCACTGAGCTATTGCTGCATGTAACAAAGGTTGACAAAATTAACAATATATGCAAGGAACAAGAAAACTTTGGTTTTCAGCAGCATTGTTATCGAGAAGAAAACAAAAGAATATAGAAAATCAGAGCATAATATAACATTGTCATCCATTAACCAATATACATATGTATGACTTAAAATACAAATAGTACCGTTACCTTTTCTACAATTATTTCCCCATATGCATTTTTTCATATTATTTATCACATTGCATTTTCTTTAATTTATCACATTGCATTTAATTTAATATTCGTGAAACCATTAAACACAGCGGCTACGCTGGCTAGGTCACGTTGTCCGGATGGACGAAAACACTCCAGCTCTGAAAGTATTCGACGTAGTACCCGCCGGGGGAAGCAGAGGAAGAGGAAGACCTCCACTCCGTTGGAAGGACCAAGTGGAGAAGGACCTGGCTTCGCTTGGAATATCCAATTGGCGCCACGTAGCGAAAAGAAGAAACGACTGGCGCGCTGTTGTTAACTCGGCTATAATCGCGTAAGCGGTGTCTACGCCAATTAAGAAGAAGAAGAAGAAACCATTAAACATAAAATATCTCGTGAACTTCAACCTTCGATATAACATTGAGTATAGAATTCCCTTTTTCGCGGCGATTTTAAACCTAATTTCAATGTATTTCACACAGAAAATGGGGATTTTGATTTTGGGGATTTTGATTTTGGGGATTTTGATTTTGGGGATTATGATTTTGGGGATTTTGATTTTGGGGATTTTGATTTGGGGATTTTGATTTGGGGATTTTGATTTTGGGGATTATGTGGTACACCCACTCAAGACTACCCGGGAATGTCTCTGAATTAGACAAAATACCAGATGTGGTACGATGTCTTCGGGAGTTCTCCGGAAATCCGGGGAAGTTCAACGCCAGCAACAGGCGCCCCAATATGCACAACAGCATTACAATCCACCACCACGTCCTTTGCATAAGCCACAGCCACGTCCAGAACCAATGGACATTGACCCATCACTGCGAACTAGGAATATTAATTATATGAATAGGCCACGTAATAATGACCCTATTAACAAAAGACCTCCTCCTGGCAACCCTCCAGCTCATGTGCCCCCTAATAAAATCCAAAGGAATTTCCTTATAGATTCCGAACAACCCCAAGCTTACTATCCTACCACAACAATTGACAAGCAGACGAACGACAACTCTAGCCATTACGATGACGAATGTTACAGAGACAGAAATGATGAAAGTCAGGACGATAGCTACATAGACACGACTGATTTACATTTTTTAGAATGAGTCACTCTTCGCTGCCCTATGTTGAATGCAGGCTGAAGAGAGGAGATATTGTGAAAATTTTAGTAGATACAGGATCTACGAAAAACTATATACGATCCTCTAACGTGCCCAATCCAATAAATAACGAAAGCATTTTTTTTGCGAAATCCATAGCAGGAGACATCGAAATCAAACAGCATACCTTTCTAAACCTATTTAACTCAGACAAAAAACTGAAATTCTACCTCCTCCCAACTCTGACATCATTCCATGGTATAATTGGGAATGATAGCCTTAAGAAGCTTGACGCAGTCATCCACGTAAAGAATAACTTCATGGAGTTAGAAGGCAATACCAAAATTAAAATCAAGCAGCTAGCTTCAAGATCTGTTAACAAAATACATATTAAGGAAGATAACTTGTCACAAAAACATCAGAAGGAAATTAATAATTTAGTCGAAAATTTTTCTAATCTCTTTACGGAACCAAACGATAAACTTACCTATACCACTAAAGTCATAGGAGAAATCAGAACGCACAAGGACACTCCCGTTTATACAAGGTATTACCCTTACCCAATGTCATTAAAAGGTGAAGTCGAAACCCAAATCAACAAAATGTTAGACGATGGCATCATTCGACCATCAAGATCACCTTATAATTCACCCGTTTGGGTTGTAGCTAAAAAACCCGATTCCCAAGGCAATAAGCAATACCGAATCGTTATTGACTATAGGAAGCTTAACTCGATTACTGTAGCAGACCGTTACCCAATACCCCAAATTAATGAGGTACTATCCCTGCTTGGGAAAAACAAATACAAAACAGCTTTCTCAATAAACAATGGCAAATACGAATTCACAAGATTGCCATTCGGACTCAAGAATGCCCCTTCAGTTTTCCAGCGAGCCTTAGATGACATTCTTCGTCATCACATTGGGAAAATTTGCTATGTCTATATCGATGATATAGTCGTTTTCAGCAACTCTGAAGAAGAGCACACCCTCCACTTAAACCAAATTTTCCAATCCCTTGAAGACGCAAACATGAAAATACAATTAGATAAATGCCATTTTTTCAGGGACTCAGTAGAGTTTCTAGGATTTATTATTTCCTCAAAAGGAATAACAAAGAATCCCTCAAAGGTAGAAGCAATAGCTAAAATACCTTACCCCAAAAATATTAAGCCACTTCGCTCATTCTTAGGCCTTTCCGGCTACTATCGTCGATTTATTAAAAATTACGCCATGCTGGTTAAACCTCTAACCATACTCTTAAGAGGGGAAGAAGGACGTATATCTAAAAACAAGTCCAGCAAAATCAATATCGAATTGGATGAAAACTCAAAAGATGCCTTCAACAAAATTAAAATTCACTCATGTCTGACGACGTCATACTTTCCTATCCTGACTTCAATAAAGAATTCCATCTAACGACCGATGCGTCAAACTTTGCAATTGGTGCAGTCCTTTCGCAGGACAAACACCCCATCGCCTTCATCTCCCGATCACTAACCAAAACAGAAGAAGCCTATGCTACGAACGAAAAAGAGTTTTTAGCAATCATCTGGGCACTAAACAATTTCAGGAATTATCTATACGGTTCAGCCAAAGTAAAAATTTATACAGACCACCAACCCCTTACACAGGCCCTCAGCAATAAAAATAACAACTCAAAAATGAAACGTTGGAAAGCCACACAGGAAGAATACAATCATGAACTCCATTACAAACCAGGCACAACTAACGTGGTAGCCGACGCACTATCAAGAACGCCTCCCGAACCAATTAACGCCTTGTCAGTAACCCAGCATAGTGACGAGAGCTCATCCGATAATTTAATTTGGCATGTAGAATCCCCAATTAACGTTTTCAAAAACCAAATCTTCCTAAATTCAGGCCCAATTTCTACCTATCAATTCAAGATAGTATTCCCCACATACCATAGACACGTCATTGAAGAACCGGAATATAACTCAGAAACATTAATAAATCTCCTAAAAAGGTACCTAAACCCCTCCATAATAAATTGCATCAAACCCGACGAAAGAACTATGGGTAAAATTCAAGAAATATACCCGATCCACTTTAGTAACTATAAAACCAGGTTTTCTCAACTCCAAGTCCAGGATGTGACAGACGAACAGCAACAAGAAGAAATAATCATAAATACCCATAAAAGAGCACATAGGAATTCTCGTGAAAACAAACTTCAAATTTTAGAAAATTACTATTTTCCCTTCATGACCAAAACAATAAAAAGAATTATTCAGCAATGCTCAGTTTGCAAAGAAAATAAGTATGACCGCCACCCTACCAAACCAAAACTAGGAGAAACCCCTATTCCACAATTTCCAGGACAAATCTTACATATTGATATTTACATAACTGAACGAAATTTCGTCCTTACAGCCATAGACAAATTTTCAAAGTATGCCCCAACCAAAATCCTTCGCTCCAGAGCCGTAGAACACGTTAAGGAACCTGGCGTACCAGAAACGGTAGTTATAGACAATGAAACTTCTTTGAATTCAGCTTCCATTCGATTTTTATTGGAAGATACCCTAAATATAAAAATTTTTAGAACACCACCTTATGCAAGTTCCGTAAATGGTTAAGTAGAGCGATTTCACTCGACCCTCACAGAAATAATGCGCTGTTTAAAAGCAGAGCGAAGTTTCACCTCATTCGCCGAACTCCTTGATAACTCCGTCTACGAGTACAATTTTTCAGTCCACTCCTCCACAAAGAAAAAACCAATAGAGGTATTTTTCGGGATAAGAATCTCCACAGACCCAAGCCAATTTGAAAGAGCTAGGGAAGAAATTATCTCGGAACTAAAAAATAGGCAACTAAAAGATCTTTCCTACCATAATAAAGCCCGTCATCCAATTAAAACATATAACCCTGGAGAAACAATTTACGTTAGGATAAACAAACGACTAGGAACCAAAATATCTCCAAAATTTAGAAAAGAAATAGTAAAGGAAGACAAGAATTCCACCGTTTTGACAGAATCGGGAAAAGTAGTTCATAAACGCAATATAAAAAATCAAAACTAAAATTTCTGTTTCCAGACTTCTCCTTATTTACCCAATATTCGCATCAATAGACATTTATGACTACTCCACGGCACAAATAGTTACGATAAATGACGGACTAGTAAAAATCCAGAATGGAGACTTCAGGCTAATACACATAATCGACCTCAACAAGTACGAACAATTTTTGACGGACATGTACAGATTCACCTCTTCGGACATACCCAAGGACACAATCCTTTATCCCATCCTAAAACACGAATTAACCCAATCTCTTCAAATTTTAGATACAATAAAACCTGTCGAAAGAAGACAGAAAAGATCCATAGATAGTTTAGGAACGGCTTGGAAATTCATAGCCGGAAGACCCGATCACGAAGATCTGGATGTAATAACCAAAAATCTTAATGATATCGATAATAATAATAATAAACAAGTACTAATTAACAATATTTTTAACGAAAAAATTAATAACATTAGCATGATAGTAAATAATCTTCTTAATAACATAAGGAAAGATACTTACATATATAGAAAACGAAACTATTATAAATTTGCAAAATAGAATAAGATTAATAAAAGAAGAGTTGATTAACATTAAATACGCCATACAGTGGGCAAAGAAAGACATTTTAAATACATTATTGTTAAATAAAAATGAAATCGAAATTGCGTTAGAAAATTTGGAAAATGACGAAATACCTTTCAAAAATGCCGAAAAAGCACTAGAAATATCAAATATAAATGTATATAGTCAAAATATGACAATATTTTACTTGGTAAAAATACCATTAACTATTAAGGAAAATTTTCAAAAAATGATTATAAGACCAGTTGTTAAGCAAAACAAAATTATAATTAATGTCGAATTTGATAAAATATTAAAGGGTACAAAAGATACCTATGGAATTAAAGAAGTATGTAATAATTATAAGAAAATTGAGATTTGTAAGCAAACTCAACTAGTAAATATAAGTAATAGTAGTTGTATACCTAGAGTAGTAAATAGCCTGAATTCATCTTGCACTTTAACAAACGGCCAACATATCCAACAAATCGAAGAAGTAAAACCCGGCACCATATTACTTAATGGCTTTCAAGGGATAATAGATGCTGACGGAATGCAGAAAAATTTATCAGGGACACACCTTATTAATTTTCATAACTCAACGTTAAAAATAAATCATCAATTTTACATTAATTACGATTTGGTTCCACTGCCGGCAATCCCAGCAGCCCTGCAACCAGCACCAATCGAAAGAAATCGAATTGAATTACTTTCTCTCCAGGCCTTAATGGAGTTTTACATTGATAACATACGAAGAATAAATTTTCTGAAGACAGCAACGATATCCAATAGCTCCCTTTCACTTGGAGCCGTTGCAACTATCATTCTCGGTATAATATTTTTTCGAAAATTCTGGAGAAAGCACCAAAACAGAATAATCATATCTTCAAGCCTGGACCTTAACCAGATGCCCCCAGCGAATACTGATCTTAAGGAGATCAAAGATCTTTCCAATGATCAAAATACTTACATCAATTTTAACAACCTCCCCTATTTTTGATAGGCTTTCGTGACGATCGCTTTTAAGAGGGGAAGTGTTAACATGGCAAATGTTAACAATTACTAAATAAGTAATAACACGTAATCAGCAATAATGAGCAAATCATAGCGGAAATGCATCTTTAGTTGCACAATATTTCCCACAGCAAAAGCCAGACGCTTTCATCAGCATAAATGCTAATTTTTCGGCGTGAAGCGGAAATCCAACACGCTCAACCGAAATAAGCCAATTTGGAGAATCGGCAACAAAGTCAGCAGTTGGCCAGTGCAACGTAGCTTAGCTTTTAAGTAAATTAATTCTTAAGTTTAGTCTTAGCTCTGTAATGAAACGAACAAGTAATAAATAAATTTTTTTTTAAAAGAAATTAACATAAAATTTCTTAACTTATATATTTTGCCGTGGCTCGCAAAAATCTGCGTCGATATGTATGCAAGCTCAGACAAAAACATACATATTTACGCTAGTTTGTTGGCGAAGCTATTATAGCGGCAAGGGAAGCGGCGACGATTGGCGTTCGTTCGTTCGTTCTTTTCGGCACAGCATGGACAATACATAACACAATATTGTGACGTTAGTTGTCGTGTCAGTCCTTCGAAACATTAACTCTTCGACAAAATGTGAGCTTCGATCATTGATTGTCGTGACAACGGAGATGCGGAAAGATGCGTGCGGCACTTGTTATGTGCGTCTGCTTGGTGTATAAGTATATACATATGTATGTATGTATGCATATTCCAATATGTTTTTGTACACGCATGTGCACTTTCATAAGTACATGATCTGTTGGCTTTTTTCCATTTACACATGCCTCCTTGTATATGAATAAGGGTTGTTTTCGCACTTTCCCATATGCGATGTTTGTATGTATCTACATAAGTTTAAACAAATCAAAGTCAAGGTTATTGTTTTCAGAATATACTTATATGCAAATTTTATTGAGTTATTATTATTTAAAATTAACAATTTAAAGATTTATTAACAATTTGTTTTTATAAAATGCTAAAAAAAATGTTAAAAAAAATATAATGCAGAATTACGAAATTGTCCATTTGAAATGGAAATTTCTCACACGACTTAATAAATAAAAAAAGTCATTGAATTTCACTTGCTTTTTTAAACACAAATGCTGCACTTAAACAAGATGGAAACAACATTTGTGTTTAAAAATGCTAAGCTCAGTTGCAAAGCTATTAAAGGGGAAAAACAGGAAGAAGAAAAAAGTACCTGAAAATATAACAAGATAAACCTGAAAATAGAAGAAAAATCTGAAAATAAAAAAACCTGTAAATAGAATAAAATGCTAAATATTAAAAAAAAGTAAATATGTATATTCAATGATTCATTACTCACCCAAAAGTAAGATGTTCTTGAATCAAACGGTCTTGACTTTCAACTTACTTTAGTTTATTTAGTTTAGCATCGCTCTTCCTATATCGTTCATTATTAATTTCTTCTTTGACTAACCATTTCGAGTTTTTGAATAAAAGTACCGTTACCAAGTATGCTAACAACTTAATTTTATGACTAAAACACTCATCGGTGGAGTCAAACCACTCCGGAAAAACATTTTCCGTTTTTTCTTTAATTGCGGACAACATCAGACAACGAACATTCGAACGGTGAGCATATTTGTTGAAAAGGTTGACGTACCACATCATCTGCAGTCGACACACTTAGAAGACCCTATCACTTGGATTGACTAGCCTTAAATCCACATCATCCTTATAGTTTTTCGCTTTGATTAGGACCTCCGAATAAAGCGATAAATCACTTTGTGTCTTCGTCATTGCTTTAGCACATTTTTCGCAATGGATTTTACACAAAATTTTCTGGTAAATACCATAGCCAGTGTAATACCGCTTGATCTGGACGTCAGCTGTGTCGTCCTCTTCAACAAAGTTTTCGTCTGGAATAGTAAACGATTCCAGGTCGAGTTGCTCAGATTCGTGTTCAACTCCCTGTACTTCGAGATGACGATCTTCGAGGCCTAAGTTCCAATCTAAATTTATGTCGTCATCATCCTCAGAATTAGCCCCCTTATTTTGAAAATTTTGCCTTAAAATTTTCATCGAAATTAAACGACCTACTATGTACTGTATTTCATTGGCAGACGGATGGGTATTGACACCCTGGCTAGCCCGGACTCTATAAAAAAAATTTTCCAACGCATCCTGATTCATTTTCCCAAGGAATATATAACTTAATTCCTTTTGATCCCTAAATAAAGCTTGGCTGAACTGAATCATTCCAACAATTGTGGAACAGAACCCACCTATACACCTAGTGTGAGTCGTTCCTTAATAACGGATATTTTAAGGGATTTTTTGAAACAAAATTTTTGCAGTCTAGATCATCGAACAGATCATTCATTTTTTTAACAAATAACTGCGTGGGCTTTGCACATTTTAATATATATTCGTCGGAGCCGAATAAATTTTGGCTACGGGCCATTTCTATGCCAGCCGCAACCGAATTGCTCAGAACTTGGGTTGCACGTTTTACGGACATTTTTTCAAAAACGCTAGGATATACGTGGGCCTCTGTGAGTTTTGGACATATCTTGAAACATGTATTGTCCTGATCTATCGAGTAAAGTTTTTTTATAACTTTAAAGCTGGCTATTCCATCTGGAGTTGAAATATCATATTTCATTAATGTGTTTCGGACGGACTTAATAAGATGGCAATAGTCATATAAACAATATATCTTGGAACCTTCGTGCAAATAAAAGGGTTTTTCTTCAGAAATAATTAAAGTATTCATAACTGAAGTATTAGCGGGCCCTTGATCACAGACTAAAGCTTTTACGTTTAGACCAATTGACTCTAGCGCTGTGATGTTCTTATTCAAAATTTCGTCCATTTTTGGAAATATAATATGAAAAGACATATTTCCAATTGGAACTCAACCCTTTTATCATGAAAAAACAACACTTACTACCTAATTTCATTTCACGATGGCCTTCCCCATACTCCACAAACCCATCAATAACATCCCTAACTCTATTGTATGTTAGGTCGGTCTTAATTGATATTTCATCAAATAATAGAACGCAATTTCGTTCTAAAACGGACATTTTTTTTGTAATTTTTTCTAAATTTCCCAAGACATTGGCATCACCCAGAGACAACATACTTTATGGGGCGCCATCGCAAAAGAGAGCTCTTGCTTGGTAAAGCGAAACCTAAATCGTCACGCATAAAATTATAGAATTTATTGGACATGTAATTCATGTTTTGTGCCAATGCCCTTTCATCGTCACTGAAAATATTGCGCTTCGTGACGATCATCCTAGCGAATGTTACAGAATCTTTGCTTGAATTTACATCCGCAACTATTGCACATCTACTAAGGTCTTGATACTTTTTTTCCAAGTCTTTAATAATACCCTCTAACTCTTTGGTCTTCTTATTCAATTTTAGTGCATTATTTTGATAGTAACGTGCCGATCGAGCAAATCGTTCACGACTATCTAATGCATAGCCTACGTCGTCATTTTGGGGTTCTAATTCTAATCTCTTTTCTTCTAAAATTGAATACGTTTCGAATTCCCTCAAAGTTCTTCCTTCTCTTCTTTACTTCCTACAGCTACCTCAGAACGACCATAAGTTTTAGAAACGGGCGGGCACATCAAAATAGAGTCGGCACTAGATGAGCTCCGACTTAGTGCTGAACCTAATTTGAAACAGGGAAAAGCCCCGGGCAATAATTTGTATTTGGTAACGTACTGCGAATCGAAATGGTTTCGACAAATAAAAAGAATATCGGAAGGCGACACAACTGAGTTGCAAGCCTCTGCCCAACTTTCTCGAACATCTCCCTCTTTTGGAAATTTGTGAAGCGTTTTCTGCCTGTTAACGCAATTAGAAATGCAGCATCTTCGAACCGGCAATTGAGACGTCCACAAATGCTTAGGGGGTTCGTCATATCCTATTTATGTATATACATAAAAAAAATTTTAAAGAAATTCTAATATGTACGAATATATATAAAATTAATTAAAATTTATATATAATTTTAAATCAAATTCAACCCACTGTTTCTAGTTTGATAAATTTTGTATAATTTTTCCGCAAATTAAAAATATTAACTAAATAAAATTTGTTTGCAATATTGTATTAAATTGTACTTTATTTTTATAATTTAACACAACCGTCTAAATTCTCGCTCTACTAAATTTAATATTACCGATATGAAACTGCCGTCGTATATGTGTAAATACCCAGACAGCATTGAGTTGATTGTATGGTGATTTACGTATCAATATTGATTGTTCTTGGTGATTGTTTCTTGATAAATTTGCCGTTTACAATAACAAAATGTACAAGTATCAAAAAACGCTCAACAAGTTGATTAAATATCAATTGTGTTGTTTCGTGATCCCGTTATGAGTGTACAGTTAACAACATCAAAATATTTCTTTTTGTGACAAAATAATACATGCATTCCTCACTTCAATATAGTTCATCTCCAAAGCAACAGCTCCCTAGTACGTGAAATAAATAAAATAAAACATAATTTTAAAGTAATTAATTATAATAGCTTAATAATTCAGTCTGGAAGTGGATTTTATTTCACACCACTAATTAACTGATTGACATCATGAGCTCTATAAATAATTATGGATATGAACCTAACAGCAGCCAAATAATATGTAAGTCCAAATAAAACACTTTAAATTTTCTTTATTTTTATTTAACTTTATGTTTTTCAGATCAAAATCTACACAGCACAGACCAACAGTCTCTTAAAAATTTAATAGCGGAGTTGACGATGGAAGTGCGGGCTTTAAAGACAGAAGTGAAGGAGCTAAAGGAAGAAAACAAAATAAATTTGTTGAAGCTGACAGAGGAAGTTATTGCGGTCAAATTGGAAAACAGGGGAAAACCCTCTGAAAGTCAAAGCCCAGAATTCGACCAACTACCATTTTACCATAAGAAGGATCTTGACGATTTCGAAGCACAGCTTTTACAAAAACCAGAGTTGTTGAAGAAATTTGTATGTATAATGCTTATGTTGATTTTACCAGTTACAAATGTATAACAAAGAATTATTTATAGAAACTGTATATTAAGAAGACTGGGGGTGAAGCGTCAACCCCTTATCTATTTTTTTTATTTATTTATTTATTAAAGGAAATACAATTATGAATAATTATACTACCTATAAAATATAACAGCACTAGCGACAGGGCCTTCGGCTGAGGGATTAAATTAATTTGTACATTTGATTATCAAATATTAGTAATGAGTTAGGGTTATGACCAATGTTAAAGTATATAGGATATACATGAGTTATAAATATTACAGTCTCCAAAGAGTGTATCTACATATATATACATACATAGTGTAACTATATATACAAATGTTTAAGCTAATATTTACAATGTGGATACTTATGATTAGAAGTAGTTATGAGCAGAAGTTTACTTAAAATTAAGTTGTAGTGTATGAAATATATAGAAAGCTGTGATAATGATATTAGGTTGATTTTAGATAAGGTGCTTTAATTGGGCTCTGGAGATGAAGTTGTAGATATTTTTTATGTTGGCAGTTGTTGGTTCTTGGAGAAGTTTCGAAGGAGAGGTGTCGATGAGATCCCGTCGTATGTTGCAAAGTGTAGGACAGAGGTTTAATATGTGTTCTACGGAGTTTGGTGAACTGTTGCATAGCCGGCAACCAGGCATTATGTTCCGATCCAGAATATGTTGGTGAGTTAAGATACAGTGTCCTAAGCGAAGTCGTGTGAAAATTTTGATCTCCGGGACGCTGCAAGCGGAAGGGTATGCAGCTTTTCTATGATCAGGATTTATGAGTCGATAGCGGTTGTCAAATGTATCCCATGCCGCTCTCGCTTTAAGCTTTAAGTAGTTTCTTACGAATCGCAAAATGTCGTTGCTTTCGTAAGTTTTCACGTAAATGCATGGACTACGAGTGACGTTTTTGCTTCTTTATCAGCGAGTTCGTTACCTGGAATGCCACAGTGGCCTGGAATCCACATTAGTTTAACTTTTCTTTGGCCATCAATTAATTTGTCCCGAATTTCTCTGATTAGAGGGCTACTGTTGGATGTATTTTGGACGGCTGTGATTGTTGCAAGACTGTCGGTACATATTACAAATTTGCCTTTGCAAAGTGATGACCAGTGGATAGCTTCTTTTATGGCGTATGCTTCAGCGGTGAAGACCGAGCATGGCGATAAAAGTAACCCCTTTTTAATAATTTTCGAGTTCTCCGAAACCACTGCATAAGCAGTGTTGTGGGAGTTTTTGGATCCATCTGTGTAAATGAATTTCCATCCTTCTGAAATGAGCACTCTTTCACGATGTATAAAGAGTTGTTTGTATACCTCACCATTCGTGGAAGCTTTGTTCCATCTCATTAATTTGTCTTCTATAACAGAAGAGGGAAGAGTCCATGGTGGGTGTTTGCTAATCTTCGAGGGCTTAGGTGTAAGAGGTATATCAATTTCATGGGCGTACTTTAGGACAAGGTGTATAGTTGAAGGGAACTTGAGTGTTCGTTTGCGTCGTGTGGCCAACCGTACGTCGTTGAGCAAATTAGCGTTAGCGCCTAGATAAACCTTTGGTATTAACTGCATTGTGCTAAACTTCAGTCTTTCGTTTATATGTGGCATTCCGGATTCAGCAAGTATGCTTATGGTGCTGGAGGTTGGAAAGGCCCTTAGGCTACGTCTTACTGCCATGTGATAAGGTGCATAGAGTTTTTTCAAATCGCTGCCAGCATGATGCCCGTAGATTGGTAGTCCGTAGTCAATAACCGATAAAATTAGAGATCTCACGACGTTAATTAGTATTGTAGGATGAATGAAAGAATGTCGTGAAGATAAGAACTTAATTATATTTAACCTATCAAAAAGTTTTTTTCTTACATATAAACAATGTTTTTTGAACTTAAACTTAGAGTCGAAAATAAGTCCTAAAATTTTAATAGCATTAACAGTAGGTATACTTATGTTCCTAAATGTGATATTAATATTATTACAGTTTTTTTTACGACAGATGTGTAAGATGTTACATTTATCTAATGATAACTTAGCGCCAGATGTGAGAGACCAATTAGATATATCATTAAGTATTTCCATAAAAGTTAGTTTGACGTTATTCAAATCAAGATGTTTTGAAAATATCAGAATATCATCTGCATACATACAATGGTCGACTTGGTAGTTTGAAAGTATCTGGCTGATTTCATTAAATACAATTATAAATATGACTACAGATAAAGGAGAACCTTGAGGAACTCCATTTTCTAGCGGAGAACAGTGAGAAAAACTATTGTGAACTTTAACCCGAAACTTACGATTAGTAAGAAAATTTTTGAGGAGATTGTATATTTTCGGTCCTAATTTCCAATTTGCTATTTGCTTCAGAACTTTGTGAAGACCGATACGATCGTAAGCTTTTTCAAAGTCTAAGCTTAAGCAAGTAACGTGCCCCTTGTTGGAAATAACTTTAGAGCAATGGTGCTCAAAGTGTAAAAGGGCGTCTATTGTACCTTGGGTTTTTCGGAAAGCGACTTGGTTGTGAGTGATTAGTCTATTTTTCTCCGCGTACCACATCAATCGTTTGGAGATTATTTTCTCCAAGACTTTTCCTAAACAAGATAGTAGTGAAATAGGTCTATAACTCGTGATTTCTGATGGAGGTTTCCCAGGTTTAGGTATTGGAATGATTTCAGCTATTTTCCAACATTGAGGATATATACCGTCTGAAAGTATTTTATTGTAAAGATTAACTATTCTATTTTTAACGTCTTGCGGGATGTTTCTTAGCATGTCATAGGAAATCCTGTCTAAACCAGGCGTTTTACCCTTGGAGGTGGAAATTGCGTCATCAAATTCGGCATTGGAAATATTTGATTCTAAATTTAGCGCTGAATTACTAAGGTTGTCGTTAAGTGGGAGTATATGGCTTAAATATTTTTGTTTTTCAGCCACAAACTGTTTAGTAAAAGTAGAGTCACATGAATAGGAGCTCCAGTACGAGGCGAACGCGTTCGCTATGATATTTCGGTCGTTTGTTAATCCAGATTGGGTGTTCAAACAATTAATTGTGTTAGGTTTTTTCCCGCCAGACAAGCGTCTTATATCTCGCCATACCTGTTGAGGAGAGGTTTTCGGATTGATATTTTCAGTAAATTCTTCCAGACTATTTTTCTTTGCCTTTTTGGTTTGTCGTTTAAAAATAGCATTGTCGCGTTTATATGTTAAAAGGTCTAGAAGGTTACGGGTTTCTTTATACTTATACCAGCTTTTGCGTTTTAGTGATCTAAGATTTTCTAGTTCACTATTCCACCATGGCTTATATCGGTGTTGATATGTATTATTGGTTTGAGGTATGGTGTGGTGTGCTGACGAACATATTATTTTCCGAATATGTGCCGCCTCTTGGTTGATATTATTAGAAATAATATATTTATTAGATATAGATGAGCAAAGATCTTTGTAACTCTTCCAATTGGCTTTGTTGGTTAGAAATATTGGTTTGAACTTCTTTGTTGGCGTTTCTGCGTGAAACCCGATTTCTGTCAACAAAGGGAAGTGATCACTACCATGAAGGTCACAAAGGACCTTCCAAGAACATAAAGGGAAAATATTTGAGGAACATGTAGTAACGTCTACATGAGTGAAAGATTGATGGGTGGAGAAGTGTGTGGGGCTGCCATCGTTTAAAACTATGAGATTACTGCATAATAGAGCATCTTCGACTTTTGTACCTCTATCGTTTGATAAAGGGGAACCCCAAATCGTACTCCATGAGTTGAAATCACCCATCCAAAGTATATGACTTTGTGGTGTATTCAAGATGTGTAAGACATCTGAGGAGGAGAAATTTTGTTTAGGTGGAATGTAGGTATTAATTATTGTTAGTTTCGGGTTGATTAGTATCTCAATAGCGATAGTGAGTAAGGTATTATCCGTGAAAGCCATTTTATGTGGTAAATTCTTTTTTACCAAAATTGCCACACCTTGCTTGCTGGATTGGAACTGAGGGTTATTATAAAAATATCCATTGTAGCCACTTGGAGGTTTAGGATAGATATTATGACGTAAATGTGTTTCTTGTAAACATAAAACTGAAGGTTTCAAGTCTTCAATAATTAGCTGCAATTCATGATAATTATTAAAATATCCGTGGATGTTCCACTGCAAAATTGAAATCATTGAAAGAAAAATATCTTAGGCAATTGTACTCGTAGGAGTATTATATATTGTTATATGTGTGTAAATATGTATTATTGTGGGTCTTGGTTATTAGTTAGTGAAGGTAATTTGTTGTATGAATGGGAAGGAGGACTGGTGAAAGGAGAATTGAATGAAGCAATTGGGTTCGGATTTATTGTTTTTTCGATGCTGATATGTTGTTGGTCGTCGTTGTTGTAGGTAAAGTTATTTGAGGTATTATTGGTTTCTGTTGGATTGTTGATTTGGGAAGAAATTTCGTTGTTTTTTTGAGCAGGTAGAAGGTTTTGGTACTCGGTTATACGCTGTGATAAGAATTCGTAAAGTCCGTTATCACTGTTTGGGATTTGAGGAAAGGAGATGATGTTTGATGTTGGATTTTGTTGTTGGTCTAGATTAAGCTTTGAACTGGTTTTTTGGCTTACGCTTTGAGTTGTTTCTTTTAATGTGTGTTTTTGGTTATTATTTGTTATTGGGTTATTGACAATAGATGCGAAAGAAGGGCCACCAACAATTGATGGAGTTTGATTTTTATATATGTTAATCGCTTCTTTCATTGTACATTTGTTTTGTACTTGTAATTTTAATATTTCTTTTGATTGCAAAAATTTGGGACAAGATCTGTCGAAAGATGGATGATTTCCCGCGCAATTTGTACACATTGTACGTGTGCATACGTCAGGGTTGTGGGGGGGTAGATTGCAATGTTCACACATTTTTGGGTTTTTGCAGCGTTTCGCAGTGTGATTTAATTTACCACAATTTTTGCATTGCATGGGGTTAGGGAAATAAGGTCTAACCTTGACTGAATGCCAAGTGACATCAATGTGGTTGGGAAGTTGGTACTTGTCAAAAGTAAGAAGACAGACTCCGGTATGTTTTAGTTTTCCATCTATGTTTTTGGAGAATTTGTATACTCCTACAACTCCTTGGTCAGATAGATTACTAATGATTTCTTCTTCACTTAGATCGATTAAGTATGGGGCATAAATTGTTCCTTTAGTATAATTGAGTTTTTCATGATATTTTGCATTCACTTCACAGACACCGTGTAAAAATTTAGTACGAATGAACTTTTCGGCGGTTGATTTGTCTTTTAGTAATAGGCATAGACTTCCATCGCGTAATTCAATAATTTTCATAATTTCTTTGCATACTATTTTTAATGCAGAATGAATTGCAAAACAATTATACCTATTTAATGGTTTATTTATGTCAACGGACGATATGATAACGTATTTAGGATTTCTCACTTGTATTTCTGGTAGGCTGGGAAAAGGCTCAAATTGTTTTTTTATTTTTTTCCGTTTTGGTTGGGGATCAGATGCCAGCAGGGCGAATCTGTTATCCCCAAGATTAGGGGGCCCGGGGGCCATTGTTTTTATATTTCACACTATAAACTTGTGTCCACTATATTTTACAGTATTATAGAAAGTACTGATTAGATCAATAAGATCAAACTAAGATAACAAAAACACTGAGTATTCACTTAAAGAATCAAGCGCAAAAAGGACCGCGAAAAAACACACGTCTGCTCGATACGAGTGATAGTCGGTGACTGACCCCTTATCTAAGAGCAGCAATCAGGCGTATTTTTTCAGACGAGTTGGCAATGTCTTTTTCGTGGAGGGGCACGGCAGATAAGCCAAGCGCGGAAAAATGTTTAGTTACAACAATAATAAAAAGTAATATTATTTTATATTGTATTAATTCTTTTAACAATAACTACATTTCTTTCCTCTTTCTTTAGATATTTGCCATGAAATTTTTCAAGTGGACGAAAAAGCCGTTAGATCAACGCTACAAAAACATTTCGTTTATGCAAACGAAAAAGTAAAAAAACGCCGTCTACCTTTGTCTGAAAATAAATGATTGTATTGAGCTGTAAGGAAAAACATGTTAATGAATTAATTTAAAATATAAATAAATTTGAATTTAAAAATAAACCAAAAAATGAATATTGATTAATAAGATGACTGAAAACTGATTGGAAAAAACAATCGAAATTTATAATAAAATGACTGTAAATTGACTGAAAATTGACTAGAAATTCACTGAGAAATGGCTGGAAAAAACAATCGAAATTTATAATAAAATGACTGGAAATTGACTGGAAATTGACCCTGAAAATGACTCAATCAAAATCATTCAATTTCGTTCGACCATTTTCTCCCGAGGGAACAGTCAATTTACAATGAATATTGATATAGAAATTGACTGTTTTCTATCAATTTTTCTATTGAAAATGAGTAATTTTCCATTAAAAATTGATAGTAAATGCTGGCTGGGTAGGATGTGTTGCCTCTTCAATATTTTCATAGAAATTAAAACTGATCTGTCAAACTACTGAACTGACAGTTTATAGCTTTCATATATTGAAAGTATTGAAGAGGCAACACATCCTATTTACACATACATATGTATACGACGGCAATTTCATATCGGTAATATTAAATTTTAAACAATTTTATAGTATATCTGTCGAAAATTTTTTTCATTGGAAAAATTTGTTAATAATTGAATTGACAAAATTGAAAATGTTTGTTGCTACTAAAGGACGGAGTGTAGCAATAAAATAAGATAAGAAATATATAAAAACATACAGTCCACTAATATTAAATATCTATGTTCAAATATATTTAACATTCATTGCATACATATGTATATTGAACGTGAAATGCATTGTCATGCAAAACAATGTTTGTAAATGTACGCGCGAGTTACATTCCTATACTCTAAACACCTTGTAATAATATATACTTATGTATGTATATAGTAAATGCTTAATAGCTCACTAACATAAAATTAGGTTCCACATTAGGCTTAGTTGCGGAATAAGAGAGTAGAGCGTATTTCGGGTTCTGCTAACGCCGTCTCAACTAAAAACATAAATGTATACATACATATATATATAAAATAACTATATATAAAAATAAGCTAATGTCGAACGATAATACAGTTAAGCCTAATATTAGAAGCTAACTAACTAAGAATGTCAGTACAGTTAGCATTAGAATAAGGAGTATGTAAACTAATAAGGAATATAGAGCTAGTTAGTCTTAAGATTCAATTCAATAAAGGCGGTCGTAGAAAAAAAAAGCCTAAGCTCCTTTTTTTCGGAAACTATAACTGGCGCAGTCGGGTTAACTTTGATCAAAAGATCAAAGGAATCGAATCGCATTGCCGAAAATATTTAAAAAGTTTAATTAAAAAAAACAAAAGCGAAAAAGTTTAAAATAAATACTTAAATATACATTTTACAAAAAAAGTAAACGATGCATAAATTAGTGAAATTAGTGAGATATATAGAACAAACAAAAGTGCAAAAAGTTTAAAATAAATAGAAAGTAAAATAGTAAAAAAAATCCTATAAAAAATGAAATAAAAGCAAAAAGTTTAAAATAAATACTTAAATATACATTTTACAAAGAAAAGAAAGTGTGAAAATAGTAAAAAAATTCTATACAAAAACGAAACAAAAGTGCAAAAAGTTTAGAATATATACTTAAATATACATTTTACAAAGTAAAAAAAATCCTATAAAAAACGAAACAAAAGTGCAAAAAGTTTAAAATAAATAGGAAGTGCGAAGATAGTAAAAAATCCTATAAAAAACGAAACAAAAGTGCAAAAATTTTTAAATAAATAGTTAAATATACATTTTACAAAAAAAAAGGAAAGTGCGAAAATAGCAAAAAATTCTATAAAAAACGAAACAATAGTGCAAAAAGTTTAAAATAAATACTAAAGTATACATTTTACAAAAAAAGTGAGCGTGAAAATAGTACAAAAATCTATAAAAAACGAAAGCTCCAGTGAAAATTAAAAAAAAAAAACAATAAAAACTTTTTTTTGGTGAAAATCGAACTCAAATTTCCAAAAAAAAGAAAACGAAAGCTACAGTGAAAAAAAATTAGAAAATTTTTTGTTGAAAATAAGTGAAAATAAAGCATTCAACAAAAAGCATTAAAATCTTGAAGGAAAAGAGAAGCGAAATAAGTGCTAAAAAAGAAAAAATTTACAGAAAGTTACAAGTCGTCCAAAAAGTGCTAGTGTCACGTATCACAAAGAATGAGTACAGTTTCGACAAAGCTTTAAGAAATTCACAGCTTGCAACAGTAACAACGGAAATTACGTTTGCCGTAAAAAGTACAGTATCGATAAAGCAAAAATTTACAGCTTGCAACACGCGTTAAAACAGTAAGAACGGAACTTGCGGTATATTATATTCATATATGTATATATAAAGCACAGTTTCGGAAAAAGCAACTACATTTTTTAAAACCGTTTTGTGAACCGCCACAAAAAAAGAAGAAAAAACAGCAAGTTAAAAACAAATATTTTTGCGGAACCAACAAAACCAATTCACAGTTTAAACAAATATTCACACGCGAAAAATATTAGAAAAAAAAGAATTGAAATATTATTAATGTGTCAAAAAACAAATATATATTGAAAAATAAAACAAAACGAAAACGAAAAAAAAATATTAAGAAAAAGAGTTAAAATTTTTTTGTGAAAATTAAACAATTTAACAAGTATTAAAAAAAAAAAAAAAAAAAAAAAAACGAAAACATAAAAGTGTATACAGTTACGGACAACCGAATTTAACCATCAAAATAAAACAAAACACGCCAAGTAATACTGGTTATAGTGAAAATATTGAAAACAGAAAAAAAATATAAAAATAATAATGTAAAATTTAATGAAAAATTTCTAAAAGCAAAGGCTATATATACAGTTACCCGAAAAATAATAAGGACAGCGGCCTAGAAATAATTAAGCTCATGTGCATCCAGAAATAGAAACAAAATACAAATAAAAAAGTTTCTACAACGTTTAAAAGACTTCTAAACAAAAGGAGAATACATCTTTACTTTTCCACAACTGGTCCAAAAAGAAATACTCCACGGACCACAATTAAAACAACCTATTTACAACTACTACTACAATGGAGAATCTAAACCAAACCATCGCCGAGCTGGAAAGAGTTATCGCAAGGCAAGAAGAATTGCTACAAACCCAACAACAAGAAATGCAACAACAACATGCTCAACATCTACTACAACTACAAATAAACCAACAACCACAATTCTACAGATTTCACATCTCACCAAGGGACATCATGGATCAATTCCGGAGAATGAAGCCACTAGACGACCATCATAATCCAAAAGCATTCATTAAAGCGGTCGAAACCAACATTTCTCTCTGCGGCACAGACCAGGAACTCGTCCAACATTGTATCAACATTATAGCAAACGAAAAAATACTGGGCACCACTGGAAAAAGAACAAGAGAACTGGAGGACAACTCATCGTGGGAAGCGATTAAGGCCAAAATTCTACAAGGATCTCGTCCGAGGAAGACATACGCAGAGGTATTCAATTTTTGTAGGACGGTCAAAGTAAGTAATCTTAATGAATTATTTATAATTTTTGAAAAATGTAAGGCAGAAATAAATGAAATATACATATTTGACCCTTTAAAACCGGGCATTTACAAACCTGAAAATGTAGATAGGGACCTTGTTGATATACTGTTAGAGAAAATCGATGGGCCTATAAGGGCACATATAACCGAAACGGAAACATTAAATGATATAATAGTAAAATATTCAAAGTTAAAATTGCTGCAGGACAAAAGAGCGATAGATTATAGACATCGAAAGTATGTCGATAAAAACAAAACAAACTACGAAGGTTTTAAGAAAAATTATAGATCTTACGAACATAATAAAATTTCAGACAATAGACAAACCAAATCAACAAACGACAATAGACAACAAAGCGGGAACAATAACAATTACATACGTAATACAAATTTTAATCGTAACAATTACAACAATCGGAATAACTACGATTACGGGTACAACAATTCTACAAATAAAATACAACCAAATTTACCGAGACAAACTAAAAGCTCTCATATGAGCGTCGATTACAATCCAAGTACAAGTCGTTTGTCCAATAATTCAAATTTGATGGAAATTGGCAATGGTGAAGAAAAAGAAGTAAATTTTTTAACACCGCCTCAAACCCTCAACTCCCCATAATAACAGTAACAATAGGAAATCACAGAATTAAATGTTTAATAGATACAGGTTCAACAACTAGCATCATAAAACCAAACGCCTTATTCGAAAATTTTCAAAAGGAAAAACTTTCCAAACCGTTATGCTATGGAACTATCAACGGAATTAATGAAATAAAATATAAAATTGTAACACCTTTTCCGAAAGAATTTAACGTCTTAGGTACTTTATCATGGAAAGTAATAGATTTTAACAGCAACAAATACGAAGCTATTATAGGACAAAATTTTCTTATCCCTTTTAAAGCTAAAATTGATGTAGAAAACACGTTTATTAATATATTAGGAAACATAATTTATTTTGATCAACGAATTCCTTATGGAAAAACGGAAATTTGCGCACTCGAATTCAGTGATATGAAAAACTTAAACTTGAATCATTTAAATATCGAAGAAAGCCAATTGATAAAAGATCTATTACAAGAATTTAACGAATTATTTTTCAAAGAAGGAGATAAACTTTCTTTTACGCATGAAATCAAACATCAAATTTTTACAACAAACGATAGACCCATTCATTCGAAAATTTATAGGTATCCACAAGTTCATGAATTAGAAATACAAAAACAAATAAAATAAATGTTAGAACATAATATAATTAGAGAAAGAAACTCTGCTTACAACAGCCCTTTGTGGATAGTCCCCAAAAAAGCGGATGCAGACGGAAATAAAAAATGGCGTATCGTCGTCGATTACAGGAGATTAAATGAAATTACTATTAGCGATAAATTCCCGATACCTAATATCGATGGTATCATGGATAAACTAGGTAGAGCACAATATTTTTCCTCTATCGATCTCGCGAAAGGATTTCATCAAATACTGGTAGATGAAAAAGACAGGAAGAAAACAGCGTTTTCTACTCCGTTAGGACATTATGAATTCTTAAGAATGCCATTCGGTCTTAAAAATGCCCCATCGACATTCCAACGTCTTATGAACTCAGTACTTCGAGATTTCATAAACAAGATATGCGTTGTATACTTAGACGACATTTTGATTTTTAGTACTTCTTTGTCAGAACATATAACTAATATGCGGAAAATTTTTACAAAACTAAAACAAGCAAAATTGAAAATACGTTTAGAAAAATGCAGTTTTTTAAAGAAAGAAACAGACTTTCTAGGTCATATACTAACTCCTGAAGGAATAAAACCAAATCCAAACAAAGTTGAAGTTATCCAAAAATTAAAGTTACCAATTTCTCAAAAGCAAATAAAATCTTTCTTAGGCATTACCGGCTTTTACAGGAAATTTATAAAAGATTATTCTAAAATAGCTTATCCTATGTTCGCATATCTGAAAAAAGATGCAAAGATTAACGTTAATAACCCAAGTTATATAACCGCTTTCGAAAATTTAAAAAATATTATTACAAATCCCCCCATTTTAAGGTATCCAATTTTTTACAAAAAGATTTAAATTAACTACAGACGCTAGCAACTTTGCTATTGGCGCAGTTCTCACACAAGACGACCACCCAATTTCATATGCTTCACGCACATTAAATACTCACGAGAAAAACTACTCAACGATCGAAAAGGAACTATTAGCAATAGTGTGGTCAGTAAAATACTATAGACCCTACTTATATGGAAGAGAATTCGATCTAAAAGAAGATCACCAACCACTTAAATGGCTACAAAAGAAAAATTGTGGTAAGGATATAAATCCAAGACTTCAACGTTGGCTGGTACAACTAGGAGAGTACGATGCAAAAATCGATTATATAACCGGTAAAGAAAATAAAATAGCGGATTTTCTGAGCCGAATTAACAGTGATGAAATAAACATGGTGAATTCCGAAAATTTGGGAATGACCCTTAACAAAATGTTGCAAATAAAAGATTTAAACGCTGGTGAACAACAAGACCAAACAATGCTTTCAATAGAAGTCCAAACTAGCCATTCTCATGAAGAAAATCTTTATAATCACTTTAACATTCTCAATACAGTCGTAAATCGTTTCAAACAGCAATTAATTTTAGTTCAAGCAAAAGAAAAAGAAGTAGAAAATATTTTCAAAAACAAACGCATTTTTATCGATATAGGAGACATTAACTCTCACAACGTTATTAATATTATAAATAAACATTTTGAAAAAGGTAAGATCGCTATATATTTTGAACTTAATGAAGAAAAACATAATGAAGTAGAACAAATACTTTTAAATTCTTTCGCAAACAATCAAAATATTTCTTTTGTAAATTGCACAAACTTTGCCAAAGATATCGAAGATGAATACGAACTAAAGAGACAAATATCGTTTTTCCATAAAATCGAAGTGGGACATTCAGGCATTATTCCAACTTACGAGGGAATGAAGCATAAAGTATATCATCCAGAACTAAAAATTAAAATCCATGAAATAATAAATAATTGCGACATATGTTATGGTGGAAAATATGATAGAAATCCGATCAAAGCTAAATTTCAAATTACCGAAACACCAAATACAGTTAATGAAATTGTTCATATAGATACTTATGTTAACAGTAAACAGTCATTTATAATATTCATCGATAAATTTTCAAAACATGTTATTTCTTTCCATTTACCCGATAGAAATAGTCTAACGATCATAGATAAAATTAATGAATTTTTGTCAATTAAAGGCCATATAAAAAAGTTTGTTTTCGATAATGAATTTAATTCAAATCAATCCGGGAATTTTTAAATAGAGAAAATATAGAATTTCATGCCACTAAACCACATAGTCATACGGGAAATTCAGATGTAGAGAGAATAAATAATACCCTTACCGAACGTATAAGAACCCTAAATTTAGAAGAAAAAGTTCCAATTACCATCCAAATGTGTAAAAGCCGTAAAACTTTTAACAATTCATTTCATACCACAATAAAAGCTACTCCTTTAGATGTTCAAAACAACAAAGTTAATCATAGCATAATTAAAAATCGGTTAGAAGAAGCAAAATTGAAGATCATTTCTAAACATAACACAAGAAAGGAAAATTACCTAGAAAAAAGGCGAGAAGGTTTCATTCGAAATTACAAAAGCGTTAGACACAAAGAAGAACCAAAATTTATTAAAAGAAATCTAGAAAACGTACATACTTCAAATATTAAATGCCCTTTTAAATTTGCAAATGACAACAATCACAATATAACTCTAACGACAATTAGCCCATTTTAAAACAAAAATCTATCCCCTTCAGTGTAATGCGCAATATATATCTTTTAAAAGAAGATAAAAAAACTAAATATACATTTTTTTTTTAATTCCGGTTATATGTATATAACCTATATTCCCATCGATCGTCTCAATTTTAATAAATATATACATACTTACCATTGTTGAAAATAAAATTGTAAAAATATAAAACAATAATTACCTATCATAATTTATATTAATATTAATATAAAACAACGTTTCTTTTGTTTAAGCACTATACATATGTACATAGATACGCTACGCTATTAAAATCATATTTAAAGCAACTCCAAAGTAAAAATGTTTACAATTTACATATTTATAAAAAAAAAAACTTATTTTATCTATTGAATTAATTAAAATTTAATAAAATTATTATATATTTTTGTAATGAGATCCAGGAGAATCTCAAATCAAAGGGTGGAGGAGTTACATTCCTATACTCTAAACACCTTGTAATAATATATACTTATGTATGTATATAGTAAATGCTTAATAGCTCACTAACATAAAATTAGGTTCCACATTAGGCTTAGTTGCGGAATAAGAGAGTGAGCGTATTTCGGGTCTGCTAACGCCGTCTCAACTAAAAACATAAATGTATACATACATATATATATAAATAACTATATATAAGTAAATAAGCTAATGTCGAACGATAATACAGTTAAGCCTAATATTAGAAGCTAACTAACTAAGAATGTCAGTACAGTTAGCATTAGAATAAGGAGTATGTAAACTAATAAGGAATATAGAGCTAGTTAGTCTTAAGATTCAATTCAATAAAGGCGGTCGTAGAAAAAAAAGCCTAAACTCCTTTTTTCGGAAACTATAACTCGCGTGAACAACATACATATGTTAAAACAATGGGCAACATACATACACACATGCAGGCGCGGATCCACGGGGCAAAGTTAAAAGTAATACGTAATTTCCATCATAAGTGACACTCCGCAAAGAAAAAGACTTTAGTTGCTAGTATAAAATTATATAGTTTCCTCCCCAAAATTCTACTCTGGATCCGCCCCTGCACACTTGCACATAAATTTAGTTATATATTAATATTATATTTATTATTTATTATATTTTATATATTATATTATAATTAATATTTATTTTTATTCATAAGTATTAGTTGCATCATAACTAATGAATTTAAAACACTTCTATTATTATGTACACTTAAATATGTACATACATACATAGTATATCGCTCATTTACATGAACACAGGATTTTTATATCGAACACGAGATAGTTTACAATAAAAATAAAATTTTCATGGCATCAAAATTTCTTTATATTTTTCCCAAACAACGTTTATGTCAAAGAAAATATTTTACACTTCACTAGTTTATTCAATAAGCTTATGCTGTTTTCCACATTCTTAAAAGAAACTGACACTTTTCATGTAAATGAGCGATATGTATTTATACATACATATGTATGTATGTATCTACAAAATAAAACTCATGCAGTTTTTAAATTTAGAAAAACTTCACTTACCAAGGCTAAGGGTGGGCACAGCATGTGCCTTCAACTTTTCACACCCAAATTCCGTTGACAATTTCTTTTTCACCTTTCATTTTTGGCGCAATTTCCCCACCCAAATATATTAGGATTAGAAGAAATTCAACTACTTGCATAGACATACATACATACATACATAGAATACAAGAACTTTTCCACCAACCAGAAAACACCTGCATATAAATACATATATGTATATGTTTATATTTCCTTTTCATTGGGAGTTGAAGAGGGAAGCGAGACGCATTTGCAGACAGAAGAAGAAAGAAGCTGAAATGCGTGAGTACGAAGAGCTTGATAAGCTGGCCGACAGGGGTAATGCTCGAAAATTCTACGAAAAAATGCGGCGGCTTACAGAAGGTTTCAAGACCGGAGCATACTCTTGTAGAACCCCCAAAGGTGATCTAGTCACTGATGCCCAGAGCATACTTAAATTATGGAGGGAACACTTCTCCAGCCTGCTGTATGGCAGTGAACGCACAACACCAGGAGAAGGAGAACCCGATTCCCCAATCGATGACGATGGAGCAGACGTTCCATTACCCGACCATGAAGAAGTTCGAATAGCAATTGCCCGCCTCAAGAACAACAAAGCGGCAGGGGACGACGAACTGCCGGCCGAGCTATTCAAACACGGCGGCGAAGTACTAATAGGGAGAATGCATCAGCTTCTTTGTAAAATATGGTCGGACGAAAGCATGCCCAACGATTAAATTGTGTGCTATGGTCAGTAATTTCTTCGCTCTTAATCTTCGATGATGGACACAGAAGACTTAATAAGTGCAGTATTTTCGAAACCAGCAATCTGGGATCAAAAAGATCCAAACCACCACAACAGGTTCGTTTTGGATAAATTGTGGTTAGAAATATCCACACAATTTAATACAAAAAGTAAGTGCAGTAATATGTTTTCATGTGTTTTATTGTAAAATTGTTACTTTAATATGAATTTAAGCTTACAGTGCATTTGTGTTGTTTTTTCCATTGTTTTTTTTTCAATAGTAATTTGTTGATGCTTATGAGCAGCAGAACAACAAAAATGTGCCGTTTCCTTTCGTTTGTCGCATACTTGTATGCTTATTAAAACGGTTAAGTTTGTGTTATTGTGCTATTTATTTTAAAAACTCATTAAATTGGATTATGACAAAAGTATAGTTTGAATACGTTAAAGTCCAGTTTTGAGTTAAATGATGTTCAATTCCTTCTCTATCAATAATTACATTATGCAGTAAGCAAATGCATTTAATTATAACGTCAGCTAAAGTTGGGGCGAATTGAATAGATGTAGCTAAAATTTTCCATTTGGAATAAATTATACCAAAAGCACATTCAAGCGTTCTTCTCGCCTTTGACAGCCTAGCATTAAAATATTCCTTGTCCGCATCTAATCTTTTTCTGCTATAAGGTTTTAATAAATTCAATAAAAGTGGATAAGCTTCATCGCCTATAATAACAAAAGGTGCAAAGGTCAGAATTGGGTAACGCACATGGTTCAGGAATTTTGAGTCTTCCGTCCGTTAAATATAAAAATAAATTCGAAGCCCTAAATGTTCCACCATCACTCTCTTTACCGTATCAACTAATGCTTGTAAAACAATAGAAAAAAATTGTTTGTAATTGCAGTACATTGTTCCAAAATGTGCAGGACTTTGAACACGAACGTGTTTCCCGTCTATACTCCCAATACAATTAGGGAAATCCCACAAATTTTTGAAATCGTCCGCAATTTTTAAAAAGTCACTTTCGTCTGAAACTTTCATGTGGATGGGATGAAGCACTTCCCAGATAACATTAACAACTTCTTTTACAATTTGTCCCACTGTTGAAGCTCCCATTCGAAACGAAAACGCTAGACTCCGAAATGACTGACCAGTTGATAAATATCTTAAATAAAAAAGATTTAAAAACACATTTTAACAAATATATTAATTTAAAATTTGCATTAAGTATTGTTTAATTTTTTATTGTAGTACCCGTAGTTCGAAATAAATGAAAAGGCCTACGTGACAAATACAGAATTACACTGGCAAACATTTCCAAACCAAAATCTGGTTCCGCTCGATTGGCGGATTACAGAGGCTCGTGGAAGTATTTTGATAACCTGTCATTTTTAAAAGATCAGTTTACTGCCAGAAAATCCACCAGCAACTTACCAGACACAGTTGAAGATGCATCTATGAATTCTTTGATGGATGAAATTTTACCTGATGAAAGTCAAGATTGTATTTTAAAAGAAACAAGCGAAATTGAAGTTCCAACATTTTCGCAGCAACCTTTAAATTATTCTAGAAAACCAGAAAAGACAAAGCGTTCAGAAGAAGGTATTGGAAATGCATTGCTTCAAAGGGAAAAGGAAAAACTTCGGTTTTTGCAAGAAAAGAGAGCAAAAAAAGATGAAGACGATAAAGATCTTTTTTTTTTTTTAAGTTTATTGCCTCATGTGAAAAATATGTCTTCATTGGATAAAATACAATACCGAATAAAGGTATTGCAGCCAAAAACTGTGTATATCGAATGTGCTAATGAAAACACCATGGCTAGTACTACAGGTCATCACAATGCAGAAAACAATAACATCGACATCGCTTCCGATTCACAATAATCAAAATGCTTAACAGATTTCATTTACATACATAAGTAAATTCTTTTGTATGTACCTTATGGTTAGCATCAATCGCTGCTCTTGAAGTATGGGCCCGTTGTGGCAATTTCGCCAGCCTTGCTGCAGTCGATCCGAAATTTGAGACAGAATGTTATCGAATGTCATTCCCATGTATTCGAAAAACTTTTTTGGATCCTGTCTCAAGCTACAATAAAGATGATGAAATTCTCCGAAATTTGGCCTTTCTTGATGTATAGGATGCGCTGAAAACGAGCGTTTTGTGCCCTCAGTATTATGCATATGATAATATGCAGCAGTAGATGTCAACAACAAAATATTTTCTTCTTCGGAATCACTCATTTTGTTAGCTGTTCACTATACAAAACTTAAATTGCAAATGCAATTTACGCTCTTATCGCAGCTCTGTTATGCACACCACACAAAACTATAACTTGACGCTATGCTCTTATCGACGCTCTTATCACTTATCGCAGCATTTTTAATATATTTTTTTTTTTAAATCAAAGTAGTCCCCAACAAAAAAGTAGTTCACTGGTCATGGTGATAGCGGCTGTTCATGTTGTCTGAAATAAAAAAATCGAATGGATTATTATTCAGTAGTTCTGCGGCTATCGTCCCTACCAAATATAATCAATTTCATAAAAAAAAATGTCGAACTTCAAAAAAAGTCTTGTTTTTTTCGTTAAAAATCGTTTCAAAAAATATTAAATTATTATTTTCGAAAGTAAACAATTCTGGACGATAACTATAAATGAGTAGAATAACATATGTAAATTTTCCTTTTTTTAGGACCATGACAGTTTCAGAAAATGATGATTCGACAGTCGCTTAAAACACGTCGGCGACTATGAGCTGTAACTTATCAAATACTATGAATTTCGGTCTGAATTTTTCACAGCATGTTTTCAATAGGTTTTACTGTCAAAATATAAAAAAAAAATCGAATTTTCGAAGTGATTACATGAGAATAGCCCCTTAAAATTATTTTATAGAAAGCAAAATTAAAGGTTTATTGGAACTTTTTTAATGCGAAGAAAATACGCGAATATTGCAGCATGAGCGTTATCCGTTTTAGTGATACCAGTTTGAACATGCCGCGATGTCTGAATTTGGTATCCCCGCAAATCTAATACGGCTGTGTAAACTGACGTTGAGTAACACCAAAAGCTCCGTCAGGATCGGGACGACCGAGCCGTTCGATACCAAACGAGGTTTCAGACAAGGCGATTCCCTATCGTGCGACTTTTTCAACCTGCTTTTGGAGAAAATAGTTCGAGCCGCAGAACTAAATAGAGAAGGTACCATCTTCTATAAGAGTGTACAGCTGCTGGCGTATGCTGATGATAATGATATCATCGGCCTCAACACCCGCGCCGTTAGTTCTGCTTTCTCCAGGGTGGACAAGGAAGCACAGAAAATGGGTCTGGCAGTGAACGAGGGCAAGACGAAATATCTCCTGTCATCACACAAACAGTCGTCGCACTCGCGACTTGGCACTCACGTCACTGTTGACAGTCATAACTTTCAAGTCGTAGATAATTTCGTCTATCTTGGAACCAGCGTAAAAAAAAGTCAGGACAAAACGTTTTTTTTTTTCGAAAATAAGCAATTCTGGTAGGGACGATAATTATACTATAAATGAGTAGAAGAACATACATATGTAAATTTTAAAGCAATCGGTTGAATACTTTTTTTTTAGGACCATGACAGTTTCAGAAAATGATGATTCGAGAAAAATGCGTTTAGAAACGTAGCAGCTGCAGACTTGCCATGGCGCCTGGTAGGCAGTGCCAAAGGCACCTCACTTCCGCCCCCAAACCTTCACTGACGCAGCACACGCGCCGACGTTTGCTTGCAACACCCAGACTTCACTTCCGCTCCCAAGCTTTTGCTAACGCAGCACAGCTCGTGCTCTGACCAAAATAAAAATACATTTTTTTTTATTTTTCCCGCGTAGGGGAAATTAACTGGCGCCCGAGCAGGGACCGCTCGCGAAAAAAGTTTACGCGGCCGGTTAAAGAGTCCTCTAAAAAAAGGACAATTAAAACAAGTAAGGAAGAGCTAAGTTCGGGTGTCACCGAACATTTTATACTCTCGCACAATAAAGTGATAATCGAGATTTCATTATCAGTCATTTACATATTTTTCAAATACCGTATTTGTGTAAAGTTTTATTCCGCTATCATCATTGGTTCCTAATGTATATATTATACAGAGAAGGCATCAGATGGAACTCAAAATAGCGTTATATTAAAAGAAGCCGTGGTTGTGAACCGATTTCACCCATATTTCGTACATGTTTAGAAATTTAGTGTTTCTGACGTTTTTTGTTAGTCGGTTAACGCACTTTTAGTGATTTTCAACATAACCTTTGTATGGGAGGTGGGCGTGGTTAATATCCGATTTCTTCCATTTTTGAACTGTATATGGAAATGCCTGAAGGAAACGACTCTATAGAGTTTGGTTGACATAGCTAAAGTAGTTTCTGAGATATGTACAAAAAACTTAGTAGGGGGCGGGGCCACTCCCAATTTTCCAAAAAATTGTGTCCAAATATGCCACTCCCTAATGCGATCCATTGTGCCAAATTCACTTTAATATCTTTATTTATGGCTTAGTTATGACACTTTATAAGTTTTCGGTTTCCGCCATTTTGTGGGCGTGGCAGTGGGCCGATTTTGCCCATCTTCGAACTTAACCTTTTTGTGGAGCCAATAAATCCGTGTACCAAGTTTCATGACGATATCTAAATTTTTACTCAAGTTACAGCTTGCACGGACGGACGGACAGACGGACGGACGGACAGACAGACATCCGGATTTCAACTCTACTCGTCACCCTGATCACTTTGGTATATATAACCCTATATCTGACTCTTTTAGTCTTAGGACTTACAAACAACCGTTATGTGAACAAAACTATAATACTCTCCTTAGCAACTTTGTTGCGAGAGTATAAATATAAAGTGCAAGTGCAATCTGGTGAAAAGTTGAAGTTACAAATTTCAGCATTTGCAATAGCTGAAAAATGAATGAAATTTTTTTACAAAGTTGAACTAACTCAAGCTAAATAAATAATATTTAGACAGAATTAAGCAGTTATTCAATCGCAATTATCGAAGCGCAGTGCAACAAAAATTTAAACAAATTATTGAAGAAAATAGTACGCACACAATAAAGTGTATTTTTGCATATATTGAGCGCGAACGCAGAACAAACAGAAAGTTATAAGCGAAAATTTAAAAGTGCATAAAAGTAATTCACAAACTAACGGCAGTTGGAGAATTATAAAAGTGAAACAAAAATACAGCGTTTTACATAAACCTAAATGACTTATGAGTGCATCGCTGAACGCTAAGAAATTTATAAGAAAAACAGTGAATGAAAATATTTAAGCTTGTAATTTAAAAATTCACAAAGGGAAAACCAAAATTTTGAATACAGGTTGATGTGCTTCCTCGTACATGTGCAAATATTGCCGCAATGAGTTCGTGTATCTAACTAAGGCAGAAATAAAAAGAAACCATTAACTGTAAATCATCAAAAGTGCTTGTGTGCATTGTGTGCAGAAACAAAGCCGATCTGCCGAAACCCAATCGCAATATTAGCGAAAAATAGCAAGCAGATTATCCACAAGGAGACTCCTCAACCCACGCTTGGAAGAGGACGACGAGGAGCGTGCGACTAGGAAGATCCCAAGTAGCCAGCATGAGGAAAGGGAGCAATCTCCAGCGTCACCTCGTCATGCTTCACAGGATTTTTACGTAGCTATACATTTTTATTTATACCACATATACAATATTATAAATAAGGAGATATTTTTGTATTAGAAAGAAAGAGATACTAGTATTAAGAAGATTAAATAAAAAACAAAATTATAAACAACGGCTTGTACAGCCAATAACAGAAATCTAACAATATTTTATAATACAGCTTAATGCTGCGATTCCTACGGGACCCTCCAGAAGAGAAAAGCGCCCTTTCCTGGAAAGGGTAAAAATAAAAACAAATAAAACATAAAAAAAGAGGTATCACATATAAAAATAAAATGTCGAACCCGAATAATTTGATACGCCCGCCTGTTCTACAGGGCACGACAGCAGGTTCTCAAGAGGGCCCCTCGACCTCAGAGGCCGCCCATAGAGTAGGATTAGGAGCCAATCAGGACCAATTGACTGCAGCAGTCATGGGTGTGGTCCAAAATATTTTTCAAACGCACGGCAAGCGTCTTGTGCAAAACGCACTAAATCCGAATTCTAATTTTGCCGATTTCTCCGATCAAGGAATCGACCCGGTATATAGAAATAACTTGACTGACATTGATAAAATTCCGGACGTAGTCCGTTGCCTTCGAGAGTTCTCTGGTCAACCAGGAGAATTTAACTCGTGGAAGAAATCCGTGGACAGGATTCTCCAAATTTACGAACTCATTAGGGGAACACCTATATATTATGGAATATTAAGCGTTATTCGCAACAAAATAGTAGGGAACGCGGATATTGCCCTTGAGTCGTACAATACTCCTCTAGAATGGAGAGCCATTTCAAAGTGTTTAACTCTACATTACGCCGATAAGAGGGACCTAGGAACGTTAGAGTACCAAATGATCTCTATGGTACAGGGTAACAGTAAGGTACAGGACTTTTACCAAAGAGTATACTCACACTTGTCACTAATACTTAATAAGATAGGATGCATGGACGTAAGTGTCGAATCGCTACACCTACTGACGCAGACCTACCGTGAGAAAGCGCTAGATACGTTTATTAGAGGTCTTAGAGGCGACCTACCCCGCCTTCTCAGTATGAGAGAACCCGCAGACTTACCACAGGAACGTCACTTGTGCCTCAAGCTGGAAAATCAGAATTTCCGTTCACATTATGCACATTATACGCAGAACGCTCCAGAACCTTTAATACCTATCCACCAGCAGTGCCACCAGAAGGAACGCCCAACCTTCAGCATTCTACCCAGAGCTGGCCTACATGCCACAAGCTCATGGTTATGTCCCCCGGCCGAGAGCATATAATCCCCTAGACAAGCCATTTAACTCAGCTCAACAGACGTATAGACACAACCAAAATATTAGTAACACTTCTCAGCAACAAGCTGCTCCACCACGCCCGTTCGGACCGAAGCCTCAACCTAGGCCAGAACCAATGGACGTTGACCAATCACTTCACTCCAGAAGAGTTAATTACATGAACAGGCCACGACAGAATGACTATACTGGCAAAAGGCCACCCCACACACTTGGACCGCAGAATAAAAAGGCCCATCTGACTCATTTCATTAACCCAGCACCGATACTTGACGACGAACAAATCGATGCTAACTGCAACTCAGAAATTGAACTACCAGGAGAAATGCTTGACGTGCATTTTTTAGCTTAACGAGCTCTTCGCTTCCCTACTTACAGACTAAAGCGAAGAGCGGTGAAATTCTTAAATTTCTAATTGACACGGGGTCAAACAGGAATTACGTACACCCTCGACTAGCATTAAAACGAATAAAGAACGATACCCCATTTTTTGCCAAATCCATCGCAGGAAACGTACAAATCGAAGAACATACTTACATTAATTTTTTTAACATGGATACAAATTTCAAATTTTATTTGCTACCCTCATTGAAGACATTCGACGGAATTATAGGGAATGACTCACTTCGACAAATGGGAGCAATCATTTATACGAAAGAGAGTTTCATAAAATTCGAAAACGGAAAAAAAATTGCATTAAGACAACTTTCTTGCCCCACAGTTAACACGATTAACATAGAGGCTAAGCATATGAGCCTTACCCAAAGGGAAGGTACGAGTAAATTAGTAAAAAAATTTCCAGGATTATTTTCGGAACCAGAAGAAAAGCTAACATACACTACCAGAGTTGTTGGTGAAATCCGAACAAAAACCGACGCACCGGTCTATACAATATTTTACCCCTACCCCGTCGCCCTGAAAACAGAGGTCGACTCCCAAATAAAGAAATTGTTAGATGACGGTATCATAAGACCGTCTAGATCCCCATACAATTCCCCGGTTTGGATCGTGCCGAAAAAAGCAGATTCGGCAGGGAACAAACAATACAGGGTAGTCATAGATTACCGTAAACTCAACGCGCTGACAATAGCGGACAGACATCCGATACCGGAAATTAACGAAGTGCTAGCACAATTAGGAGAAAAGAAGTACTTCTCCGTGCTCGACCTTAAAAGCGGATTCCATCAGATCCCACTAAGAGAATGTGATATTGAGAAAACGGCATTCTCAATTAAAAACGGTAAATACGAATTTACCCGACTGCCTTTTGGGCTAAAAAACGCGCCGTCCATTTTTCAAAGATGATGATGATTCACCAGATGACATATTGAGCGAACATATCAGCAAAATATGCTATGAGTTATGCGCCAGCATTTAAAATCATGCTCGTTTTTATTTCCTTTTTAAAATCGTATTTGAAAATTTATTTTCTTCATAATTTTTTTTCGGAAAATTTTCCAGAATTTTCTTAATTATTCTCCTTGTTTGGGCGGAGACCTGTCCGAATTGGTGGTATTCACCGAAATCGGTCCAGGCGTTCTCCAGTTATAAGCGTAGTAACTAACGTCACTTTCTTTTACATGTATGTATATATAGATGAACAATAATTCAAATAAATTTCAAGAAAGTAATTATTTTTGAACTTCAGTTTGGGTATTGCTGCACATAGTTCGACCCTCAAGCCATCGACCTCATATTAGTGTCTCTATAAAGAGTACTTACATAAGACCCCATGTAAAGGTCGGTAAAAAGAGTACCCATGCTAAGGGTAATTAAGGACGAAAAATTATTCATTATAATTATAAAATAATAAAAATTACAACGGATAAATTAAAGTTTATTTAATTTCTTGCTGTTATTAACTTATTCTAAAACGTTTTTTTAAATCTATTTTCATTATAGCTGAAATTTTTATACTCTCGCAACAATGTTGCTAACGAGAGTATTATAGTTTTGTTCACATAACGGTTGTTTGTAAGTCCTAAAACTAAAAGAGTCAGATATAGGGTTATATATACCAAAGTGATCAGGGCGACGAGTAGAGTCGAAATCCGGATGTCTGTCTGTCCGTCCGTCTGTCCGTCCGTCCGTCCGTCTGTCCGTCCGTCCGTGCAAGCTGTAACTTGAGTAAAAATTGAGATATCATGATGAAACTTGGTACACGTATTCCTTGGCTCCATAAGAAGGTTAAGTTCGAAGATGGGCAAAATCGGCCCACTGCCACGCCCACAAAATGGCGGAAACCGAAAACATATAAACTGTCATAACTAAGCCATAAATAAAGATATTAAAGTGAAATTTGGCGCAAAGGATCGCATTAGGGAGGGGCATATTTGGACGCAATTGTTTTGGAAAAGTGGGCGTGGCCCCGCCCCCTACTAAGTTTTTGTACATATCTCGGAAACTACTATAGCTATGTCAACCAAACTCTACAGAGTCGTTTTCTCAGGTATTTCTATATACAGTTCAAAAATGGAAGAAATCGGATAATAACCACGCCCACCTCCCATACAAAGGTTATGTTGAAAATCACTAAAAGTGCGTTAACGGACTAACAAAAACGTCAGAAACACTAAATTTTACGGAAGAAGTGGCAGAAGGAAGCTGCACCCAGGCTTTTTTAAAAATTGAAAATGGGCGTGGCGCCGCCCACTTATGGACCAAGAACCATATCTCAGGAGCTACTAGACCGATTTCAATGAAATTCAGTATATAATATTTTCTTAACACCCTGATGACATGTACGAAATATGGGTGAAATCGGTTCACAACCACGCCTTCTTCCAATATAAAGCTATTTTGAATTCCATCTGATGCCTTCTCTGTATAATATATACATTAGGAACCAATGATGATAGCGGAATAAAACTTTACAAAAATACGGTATTTGAAAAATATGTAAATGACGTATAATGAAATCTCGATTATCACTTTACCATGCGAGAGTATAAAATGTTCGGTGGCACCCGAACTTAGCCCTTCCTTACGTGTTTAAGTTGGGCTTCTTCTAAAGCTGCGACGCCTTTTTTAACTGATCCTTTACTGGTCCAGTTCTTGGGACTAAATTTATTGTATCTGGGGATAAAAAATATTAGAAAATGCATATCAGCTTAAACCAAGAAAAATAGTAAAATTCGGCTGCACCGAAGCAAATGAGAAGTTTCCTTACAAGCCCTTGATTCTGATCGTTCGGTTTGTATGGCAGCTATATGCTATAGCGAGCCGATCTGAGCAATTTCTTCCGATATTACGTTATTTCTATGAACAATAACTCATACCAAATTTCGTGAAGATACCACTTCAAATAAAGGAGTTTCCCATGCAAACATTTGATTCTGATCATTCAGTTTGTAAGGCAGCTTTATGCTATAGTTAAAAATTCTGAAAAATTTCTTCAGAGATTTCATTGATGTCTTTCCAACTAAAATCTATACCAAATTTCGTGAATATATCTTGTCAAATGTGAAAGTTTTCCATACAAGAACTTGATTCCGATCGTTCAGTTTGTATGGCAGCTATATGTTATAGTGGTCCGATGTTACAAACTTCCTGTCAAACTTTATATACCCTCTTCAGGATATAATGAATAATTTTCAACAATTGCAACTAAATTCACTACACAAAGCTGCAATTAATTCACTAGTTTCACCACCGAAAAAATTTATTTTATCTTTTAAGGCAGCTTTCTTTTGAACCTCATCGATATTATACGCCAAAACTACTGGATTGGTTTTAAAGATTTGTTTAAAATTTCGGCATCGGTTATAATGTTTTTATTGAATCAATCTGTGAACAAAATAAATGAGAAATTCAAGAACAATTTTAACAGAAGTAGTGCTCTCGATTACTGGTGTTTGTTATACTCTCGCAACAATGTTGCTAAGGAGAGTATTATAGTTTTGTTCACATAACGGTTGTTTGTAAGTCCTAAAACTAAAAGAGTCAGATATAGGGTTATATATACCAAAGTGATCAGGGGGACGAGTAGAGTCGAAATCCGGATGTCTGTCTGTCCGTCCGTCCATCTGTCCGTCCGTCTGTCCGTTCGTCCGACCGTGCAAGCTGTAACTTGAGTAAAAATTGAGATATCATGATGAAACTTGGTACACGTATTCCTTGGCTCCATAAGAAGGTTAAGTTCGAAGATGGGCAAAATCGGCCAACTGCCACGCCCACAAAATGGCGGAAACCGAAAACCTATAATGTGTCATAACTAAGCCATAAATAAAGATATTAAAGTGAAATTTGGCGCAAGGGATCGCATTAGGAAGGGGCATATTTGGACGTAATTTTTTTGGAAAAGTGGGCGTGGCCCCGCCCCCTACTAAGTTTTTTGTACGTATCTCGGAAACTACTATAGCTATGTCAACCAAACTCTACAGAGTCGTTTTCCTCAGGCATTTCCATATACAGTTCAAAAATGGAAGAAATCGGATAATAACCACGCCCACCTCCCATACAAAGGTTATGTTGAAAATCACTAAAAGTGCGTTAACGGACTAACGAAAAACGTCAGAAACACTAAATTTTACGGAAGAAATGGCGGAAATCGGTTCACAACCACGCCTTCTTCCAATATAACGCTATTTCGAATTCCATCTGATGCCTTCTCTGTATAATACATATGTATATGTATACATTAGGAACCAATGATGATAGCGGAATAAAACTTTACAAAAATACGGTATTTGAAAAATATATAAATGACGTATAATGAAATCTCGATTATCACTTTATCATGCGAGGGTATAAAATGTTCGGTGACATCCGAACTTAGCCCTTCCTTACATGTTTCATTTAACTTTCTAAAATCCATCCATCCAAATGCCATCTTTCTTCGATACCAGCACCACTGGTGACGCGTACTCTGAATTGCTTGGTTGAATTATGCCATCCTTCAACCACTCAGTCACCTGGGAATCTATCACTCGTTGATCTGCATATGACATTCTTCTTGGGGTTTCGTAGATAGGCAAATCATCACTCAAGATGATTTTCATTTCAACTGGTGATTGGGATTGTTTTACCGGAGAGTATTGAGTAACCATATCAATTATAGGCGAGCGATAGTCTACAGTCAAATGAGTTAAGTTCAAAAGTAGATTGTCCTCAACTTTTTCTAAACTATTCTCTAGGCAAAGAGACGTAAATTCTGATAAGAGAGTGATGCATTCCGCATCGAGTGCTTTCTTACTACCAGTATCCTCTTTTTCTCTACTTCGATGGATTTCTTCTCTTTCTATCTCAACTGCCCTGGTTTTGTTTTGAGTTTTTTCTTTAAACTCTACATTACCCTCTGAAAATATAACGTCCGCAAACTTTAAAATATCATTCCCGAGAACCGCTTCATATCTCAAGTCATTACTTGTGGTAATATGGAAAGTGACCTGTGTTGTAACCGTATCTAATTCAATATTTTCTGTAAAACTGCCTATAGTGTTCAACTCGCTTTCTTTAATGCCCACTAATCGTCGTTTTTCGAAACTTGATAGAGGACAATTAAATTTTTTGAAAATATCATACCTAAGCAAGCTTAGGTCAGACCCGGTGTCAACCATAGCATCAACTTGTACGCCTCTCATCTTGATCTTTTTGAAAATTAGTCCACTACATTTACTATATGGACAATCAAGCATCACATTAACTGTACCCCTCTCGGTTTTTATCTGCCTACCTATGTTGCTGCCACACTCGAAACTGCGATGTCCCATTTGACCACACTTAAAACATTTATATTGCTTGTTATCTATACCACAATCTTTCGCTAGATGGGAGATACTTCCACACTTGTAACATTTCCTTACTGTCCCACTATTTCCTTGCCCATCAGAGGCCTTTCGCGGATTTTGTTCACATTGAGTTCTGTTCGAATACTGTCGCACACCATAAACTCGTTCGTAAACTTTCAAATTTTCCTTTAAATCTTTAATTGTCTGTACCTGGTACAGTATAGTTTTATTAGGCTTAGAGTCGGGAATACCTTCCACAAAATACCCTATTAAACTCATTTCGTCTAAATTAATTGGCTTAGCTATATCCATCAAAACGTATAAGTATTCCCTAAAAGATTCGCTACTCTTTTTACGGCGATTTTGTAACATCCTATGAATCTCTAATGCAGATAATTTGGTGCCAAACTCATCAACGATAGCATTTTTTAACGAAGACCAATTTTTTATGCCCACCTCACTGCGCAAGAACAACTTAGCAGCTCCTTTAAGCAGTTGCTTTGCATACACATACTTTTGAAGCTCATTCCAACCCAAAGTAACAGCATTATCTTCGAACTCTTGTAACCATTCACTAGCTTCAAAGGAATCAGTTCCACTAAAAGAGGGTAAACTGCCTTCGATATCCTTTAAGGTAAAGTTGGATCTGACCATGACGGTGTCCACTGAGGGATTAACTATATCTTCATAAGTACTTTCATTTTCACTCCCCTCGTCATCACTTTGTATGAGTTCGTAATGTCGCAAAAGTCTATCTCTCAGCTCACTCTTTCGTCCTGTCTGGTTTAGTCCAACTCGTTTTAATTCTTCTCTCAAAGCCGTTACCGTCATTGCTAAAATCGTCTGACTGTCCATGTTTTACAATATGTTACAAGTAATAGGTATAGTAAAATACAATGTTTTCAAATTAATTAAGTGATAAGATATGTGTACTTAAACATAAATATTAATATACATTAGATATTGTTCTTTCGTATTCGTGTTTTTTTAAGGTAAGCTTTAAACGTTTGTTATGTTTTCACAGTAGAAAAATTAAATCAATACTGCAATACAAATGTTACATACATTTATTCCAATTGGCCTCTAATGCATTGCTACATACATTTACTCCAACTGGCCTTTAACACATTGCAAACGTGCTTATTTGTACGAATAAGTATGGTTATGTTCTAATATTCTGTGAATCTGTGAAATGAATACATTAAAAATTATTATTGTTTGATTAAAGTAGATAGTAATATTAGGTAATAGAAATATAATAGCAATTAGTCTTTCAAAATATGCTTCAAAATTTATTTACTTTTTGTTTTGACTACAGCTTTCTTACAAAAATGACCAGCTTTACTAAGCCACGAACAATAGTAAAGAATTCTTTCTTCCTTTTATTTTTCTACTTGGATTTGGATTTGTTTTTCAGTTTTAACTTGCTTAACGTGCTATATCGCTTAAATCTAATACGAATACCTGCTCCCACTGCTGTTTTTCAATACGTCGCTGTGCTGCGAATCCTAAATCGATTTCTTAAGCAATTCTGCTAAAATTTTAAATTTTTCTGGTACTAGTTGAATGCTGCTGTTTATTTCGTTTTCTTCTCCGTAAGTTGCTGTGCTGCAAATACTGCTCCGATTTCAAATTTCACGTTAACTTGTTGATTTCTGTTGTCTCTTCTCAACTCTACTCGGTATATTCCTGTGCGGCGAAATATATACTTTAAATTCAAATTTCTAGTTAACTCTTGACCTCTGCTGTTTCTTTTCCTCGCTACTCAGTGTGTCTGCTGTGCTGTCTCGTTGATTTCTGGTGTCATCATTCTTTTCAGTTCAGTATATTGCTATGCGGCGAATTATACCTCAACTTTAAATTCCTTGTTTATTTCTGTCTTTTTCCTACTTTAGTCACTATTTCGTTTTGCAGCGAATTACACTTCCATTTTAAACTTAAAATCACTCGTTGATTTTTGGCGTCTCTTTTCTATTCTTTTCAGTATATTGCTATACTGCCAATACTACTTCTATTTTAAAATTCAAATTAGCTCGTTGTTTTTATTAACTGTTGCTGATCTCCTTTAACATATGTATTTATTGTCTTCAAGGTTTCAAAATTTCGTATGTAACCGTCACTTTACCAAATTTGAAAGTTCTAGAAAAATCGTATGTTCCCGATGCAATAAGTTCGTATCAACGCACATACTCCAACATTTACATATTATTTTTCATTAATACTCTCTTTATTTTTTCAAATTTCCACCTTTTCACGGCCTCTTTGTACACAACCCCATTCAATACACATTACAATTTTAATTTTTAAACTTTAAAAATTTTCTCTTAAGCGAGTCAATTCTGTTGCCTGCACTTACACGCACCCAAACACAAGTTTTCAAATCAATCAAGTTTATATTATTTGCAATCGCACCACCAAAACAGTTTTTTACGCTCAAAACTCTTAAATTTTAAAACCTCGTTTCGGCTGAGCCCCCAAATTTGTAGGAATTATTTCCTTATATGAAATGAAACACTTGCTTAATTGGTGCAACGGCACGTCTTTCCTTTATTAATTACAATTTGCAACTGTACGTTCTCGTTCAGCGTCAGTAAGCGTTCTGCTTATTCGGAGTTGCATTTTATTCAGAGTTGCATTTAATAGGTCTGTCCGGATCGTGCTGTCCGCAATTCTCCTACATGTATGATCTGTGTTCGAATTGTTTGCTCCAGCACAAATCAAGATACCGAAGAACGAATAAATTTCGGGTATCGTAACGGGCTTCCATTGATGCTGTGAGCTTGGATGGTTAGCATTGTACTCTTGGAAAATTGTTTCAGCTTTTTTATTAGTGTGACGGACGATTATTTCAACCATTTCGTAGGTAAAAATTTGTTTGAAAGTCTCGCTAATTGACAACGTTTCCGTACTGCGATGATTCCCACTCCGATGGCGTACAACATTATGAGCTGCGGTCTGATGCTGAGTTGGTGGAGTTTTGTTCCACACTGTTTTATCTTTGGCAATAAAACACCCAGATAGTTCTTGAGCTTTTCCTAAAATAATAATAACATTTATTAAATATTTAAGAAAAATAATTATTATTTCAATCATTGCTAAGAACAAATATTTTACTACATTCAGGCTCAGCATCCTCACTGTCGCTACTCTCAAATTCGTCTTCTTCTCCTTCCACTGCTGAATTCTCTTCAGCGATTTCTTCTGATTCTTCAGAATCTTCTGGATCTGGATGATTTTGATGTTTACCTCTATTTACTGGAATCCAGTCTTCGTCATCGCTATCAGAAACCCTACTCGAATCACTGTCGAGTTCTCCAAGTAGTTTCCTCAAGTACTCATTCCTTTCGGTTGCACTTAACCTAATAAATTAAATATTATGTGATATACGTCGTACATAATTATATTACACAAAATTCTAATTAATATATCTACAAATGTTAAATATATGTAACGCTTACTTACCGAGCATAGTAAGCTCTCGATAATTGTTCCATAGCTTTATTTTTCACAGTCAAGAGAACACCAAATGAAACACGTCTGATCTCACCAAAAATCTGTTACGTACTAAAAAATTCTCGAATATAGTGCGCGAAAGAAAACTTAGAAATAACCTTGAGCTTTTCCGGCATCTTCTCGGCTACGAACAATAAAAACCGGCCGACTACCTGGGGTTTCCCAAAAAGGTTTCAGATGTTATTCACGATTCTACGTTGTTATTATTTTTTGTTTCTTTAAATTGTCACCGACTAATAATATTTGCAGAAGACATTTTTTTAGAAAGTTTTAGAAAACTTTTTTTTAAATAAAACAAACAAAATTTGTAATACTCATATTCTGGGTACCCCGGTACCCGGTTGCTAAACGCCGTTGGTAAAGTTGGTTACTAACATAAGGGTTAACCAAGCTATGCATGATCTGGTAAGCTGTATCACAAGCTTGTATGACAAGGAAGAAAGGCAAGATAATCCGTCGAAAAGAGTTATGGTAGGAAAAGCATCGCAGGTATCCCCTATCCAAAGTGATCAAAATGCCCCAAAGAGATCTCGCGAGATATTGGGATATTTGCCACCAACGAAAATGCCGCAAAACATGAGTCATAAAGTGCAAGCAACATATAGTGAGGTCACTGAATGCATGCACAAAGTCAGGTTGGGAGACAAGCCTGCAGTCGAAAAATGGATAAACATTGTTAGAAAGAAGAAACCGATCAAGAAGAGAATAAGATCGAAACCAGACGATATTATCTTAACAAACAAGGAGGGAGCGTCGTAAACAGATATCCTGAAAAAAATAAAATGTGACAGAGGCCTTGAAGAACTTTGTTTAAACGTGAGGCTTCAAGTGATTTCTTATGTGCCATTGTGCACTCATCCCAAACAATGAGCTTGCATTACATCAACAATTTTCCCATTGCACTGGATCGGGAAATATTGCATGTTGGAGTATCAATTGTGTTTAACTTAAGCGTAGAATGTGCAATTCCAGATGATGCTAACGCCAAAGCTATGTCACATCTTGATCGAATAGTGGCCAAAATCAATGAAATGACAAATGTTTGCCCTGTTCCTCCAGGTGCGTCCAGGAAGAATAGGCCACCGGTACTACTGTCCACCGCTTGCATTAATGTCTCGTATACTTGTTTTTGCTGTTCATTCATTAATATAATTAATGTAATATTATAAATAAATATTAATAACTTCAAATTAAAAAAGAAAAATAAAGTTGCAAATTTGATAAAGCAAGGTGGACTAAAAAATCTCCAGTTAAAATCAATTCATTGCCGTTTGCAAAAAAAACTAAGTTAAAGCAACATTTTTATAATTTTTAATTTGTTTAAAATCATTTTATTACTAATTTTACATAGTTATTCTAAAAGAATAAATAATGCTTAACTAAATACATACATTTTTTAATTTTTATTTTTACTTTATTTTCTTTTCTTTTGCGTTTTATTTTCATATAATTCTAGTAGGGTTTTACAATTTCATTCTTAATTCAAAATTTGGTTTCATACTTTCAATACCCACATTGAATGTGTTTTGTTTTGGGTTTATGCCTGTATTTCCGAAAATAAAGAACATATGTATATTAACATACAATATATTAAAGTGATTTCTTCTCATTTCCTCTCACTCTGTGAGATATTTGCCTAACTGGGAGCCAACATTATTATCTTTTATTTCAAACAATCTTTGTTGATCACGCTCTTGTCCTTGTAATAAGGAGCTTTACGATTTTTCATTTACTTTGTATAAGTTAGTTTCAGCTATGGAAGCGTACCTGTCCTAAGCTACTCTAACCAGGGCACAAAATAAACAAAATTCACGATAAAGAAATATAACAGGTTGCAATGAAATTAATTATACAAGTATTCTAATGTTTTTCGAGAAGATTAATATCATATTCAGACAGACTGCTACACTTGTGCGCCTAATGGTTTGCCATGTATCCATTACTCGTACCTCTAGTGTCTGAGGTGATAGGCGTGATCAGGCCCCCGCCACATGCGGCATAATATCAGTTTGCCACATGGTAACTCGCTTAGATCTTAGCCAAATTCCCGATGACTCCTCGTGCAACACTAAATCTTTGCAAGCGTGTGCGCGATGCAGCAGAGTTTCTCCAAATTACACTCAATGTGACGCTTTAGTTGAGTCGTCGTTGTGATGTGCGCCAATGCAGCAATGACGATGTCAAACTACCGTCGGGATCCCATGACAAATGGAACAGTTCGGTCCAAACTAAACGGAACGCATTTTTACCCGGGTGTCCGTCGCCGGTGTATTGTATCAGGACCGGAACCGAGAGCACCCAGATCTACATCGGAGGGTATAGACAGATCACGTGCTAACGAAATGTTTTCCGGACACATTATAAAGCGAGGTTCGAGTCGCCCGTCGAGATATATCTCAATTTAAGCGCTCTCATAGGTGGGATCACCGAAGCGCAGCTCTTCAAGATTCAACCATAGATGGCGCTGTGCCGCTACTTTCTGTTTCCAAATGAACTTTTCGCGACGATAATGATGCTGAGGCACAACGCTGCCTGCCTGTCGCAATCGCCAATGCATTCTTTTACGGAAACACCAACTCACCATCAGGCGAGGGCGCTAATGCTATGGGACTACATAGCGGACCGTGAGGAAACTCATAAGACGCCTCGAATAGTGGATTGGGATTCTTGAAATAGGACGTGATGGCATGTTGACCCTGTAGGATCCTTTCCAGGTTCATCTGATCTGCAATTTCTATCGCTCCTCCAAAATGACCAGCTTGTCAACACGTTTTTCATGACAACGCGTGCAGGTATTGTTATTGTACATACATGTAATTTCGATTACTGTGCGTGCATATAGTCGACGATCAGTCACGAACTATTATTGGCAGCTTACGTCAGAGCTACCGGTGCGTTTGAAGATTAAAGAATTCATTGGTGAGTGTATGCCGAAGCATGTATTATTGAAGAAGTTATAATGCGCCCAATAATAGAGCGATGAGCCACTATAGGATCTTGTTTTCGAATCGAATTGTTCGTACAGCGAAGGACTAATGCTCATGAAGTCCACCTTCTCTATGGGGTGTGAAAATGTATAGCAGAAGGTTTTGATAATACGCGCCGGATCGGGACGACCTGAATCGGAAATGGTCAGGGATTCAGCGTCATATTTGAGTTTTCGTCATATTTGAGTATCTGTGACTCGATTCGATTAATGCGAAAGCTGCAGAGAAGAAAAAAATACAAAATTAGCTGGGGTTAGGAAGAAGAGAGCAAAATGTTTTTCGTTAAGAAATATCTAAATAGAGTGTACTGATTATGTAGCGGTGGGCAATAATGGAAAAGAAATACGAGGTAAGGCGAATGTAAAGCATCAAAGAGATGCTAGCATATGTATCAGTGGAGTCATTGGGCTATGCCAAATCAGGCAGGCTTTCTTTCTACCCAATATGTACCACGAGTTTTCGAAATTTTATATTATAGAATTTTATGGAATTATACTTAAATTGTAGAGAAGAGTAGAAGGTGAGGTGAACAGGGACACAGGATACGGATCTATACGGATGTACCCGAACTATATAAGCGTCCGTCCGCATAATTTCCACTTGGTTAACACTGCAAAAGCCATTTAGCAAGACCGAACGTTAAGGGGGGGGGGGTTAAGGTTTGAAAACTTTTTTTTTCCATTTTTTTTTATTTTTTATTTTCTGAACCATCAACATCTCAAGAATATTGTGTTAAACTTTAGATCATTCGGAGAAAAACTAATGAAGTTACAGCAGGTTGAATAACGGTACCTCTAACTACCTGCGCTGAGTGTACAAAACTTTGAATCGATTTTCCCAAATATGTCATTTTTAAAGTCGATGACCAGCCTACAGAAAAAACTACTCCATCGATCGTTTTGAAATTTTGTACAAATATTCTACTTATATATAGCTCTCGAATGACGTCGAGTTTTTCCAAAAATTTTAATTTCTAAGAATTTTACAATAGCAAATAGGACGATTTTTTCGTCCAAAATCGTCATTTTGGCTTGAAAATGGTACCAAAAATTGAAAAATTAAAAAAAAAACTCGACGTCAATTGAAAGATAAACTAATAAACTAAAGAAAGCATTTTAACTTTTTGGTTTCAGATGATCCAGTGATGCTGTAGGCTGGTCACCGCACAACAACTTTTTTTCGAAGTGCCTGCAGAGATCGACGATAAATCCGTTATTCCTCTCTATTTTTCGATAAAACTTTTTTTTAAGTATCCTTCAAATGTTGTATTTTCATTTAATAATAAGTAAAATAAACCTACAGCAATAATTTTTTCTAAAAAAATTCACGAAGAAAGGTCTTTTTTCGACGAAACAAACCTTAACCCCCCCCCCCCCTAAAGTGTTAAGGATGTGGTGTGTGTTGAGGAAGCGTAAGGAGGAAATTTATATATGTATGTATAAGCATGTACATAAGTCGGAAGTTGGCTTGCGGCATAATGATCATTTGCGTTTGCAGCACAAAATTACATTTATACATTTTGTTTAAGCCTTAGCGGTACGTGTGGAATATTTGAAATACGCATATTTTGTGACCACTAATTTGAGCGCCATGGGATAAATCTAATTTTTTAACGTTTTTAACAATAATTCTCTTAGGTGGAACAGCTGCATCTTTCGAAATAATTGTGTTATAAAAGAAATTTTATTAACAATATTATTTCTGAATCTGAATTTGAACAACACCGAGAAGACACGAATGGAATTTTCGAAACAATTATATATTGTCTTGAAATTTGTTCCGAGTAGGAAAGAATGGGATTATAGAAACTTTTGCATTTTTTATGAGAATAAGTTTTCGTTGACATTTCACTTTATACGTAAAATTAAATTTTAAATTTATTATTTTAATTTATAGTAAAAGTAAATACTTGGTGCATAGGCATATGTAAGCATATACATATTACCTATATCCTAATATCATTATTACCATATCTTTATTTACGAGTGGTTCCATTAAAATCTCTCTCAAAGCCGATCACAGAATATTTTTCGTTTGAGTAATCGTAAGTATGAAATAAATAAAATGTGAAACACGTAGGACAAGACTTATAGTATACGCGAATTTAAAACAGATCAGTTCACTGAACTTTTTTCAATCAATAAGTCTATTTGAACTTGCATTACGTGCATTTTAGCTTTGTTTTTTATTTTATATTTTGGCATATTTGGATACTTCCATAAGCTTAGGCATGAAATTGAAGTGCATAATAAAATATTATGTCAGATTTTGTTAGGCAACGATATGTAATTGTATGAATGCCTGTTCCCACAGCTACATTACCCCATTCACCGCAAACATTCGCAAAGGCTTGCAGAATACGAGGCATTTTTACAAATGTGCGGGTGTTACGGAACATTGCTTGAGCTTCGGTTGTATTGGCTTACGAAATATGACATTTTTGTGGTTGACTACTAGTCTACCTTGCTAGCCTGTCCTCATTACCGTGGATCACCCGCAGAAATTGGTTTAAACTAAGTTCCTTTTATTTTTATTACTTTTATTTCATTACGTTTACTAGTTCCATTTCGTGCCATTTTTATCTGCATTGTGATTACGTTTTTTCAGTTATTTAGTTAGGTTAGCTTGAGTTTTCCGCACAGCAGACTACCTTTTTCTAGGGCATTGGTAGTCTCGAGCTCGTTCTCTTAAAAACTTCCTGGTACACCTGCCACATGTGGCATATATTATATAATACACGTGCCGTATACATACGCATATGTATACTCTCAGATGTATACGTGGTCCAAGGATTTGGCTGCAAGTCTGCTCCATAATGACTACATAACTACAAGCGACAACTTCTTTCCTCCATTGCTTTATCCGTCCCTAGTACTCTCGTTTGACTTCCATGCTCGCAATTGAAAAAGTCTTTGTCATCTGTATTACTGAGTTGTACCGTTCGCTGTTCACATACCCGCATACAAGTGGATTTTCAAAGTTCTGACTTTATTTTGTGACGCTTCAATGCAGTTTTGCTAATAATAGACTTCGAATTTTCTATATACCGTACGTAAGTATATTATATTTATGATATTTTTCTATTTGGAATTTGTAGTAATATGCGAAATCACATTCCCCATTTTTCAATATTTTTTGTGTTGAACACGAAAAGGAAAAGATGAAATTCAGAAAAAAATTCTTTGTAGGCAATTACAGAATTATTTTAATAATGATAATTAGTTTGTGTTGAAAATGAAACGCTTTACAAAAATGTCGATGCAGTGGGTTCCAAAAATAACACTTTTCAAATCGCGGAAAACTGCTTTTAAATTTATTTCAAATTCATTGTTCAATTACGATTGCTAACGATCTTCTTAGGGTGTTGCCCCGTGACGTGAAATAAGAAATTTAGTGTTTAGTATAAGAAACTTTTGGAAAGGCACCAGATGGACTATTGTGGTGGTCTAAACATTACGAAAAAATTGGAAACTTAGATGCCAGGAAGAGGGAGGAATCACGCAACTTCCAAAACTGAGGTCAAAGCTATTATTCCCCATATTGGGAAGAAACCACAGTTCAATTTAAGAGAAGTTAAAAAAATGTTTAAAAAGGGATTAAATATACAGTGTCGGACAAAACATATTGGACTGATGACTATTATTGCTTAAAACTTGACGTATACTCCAAATTACAATTTTAGATATAAAAAAAAGTACTTAAATATAAAGGGATATTGTTTATTTAGTGAAACCATGAAAAACCTTGTAAATTTTTTTAATATTTTACATTTTATACGAAAAAAATTACAAGTACCCAATATTCACCGCGACAAAACATATTGGACTAGTCGCAGTTTTTCGTGATAACTGTCGAAAATCCCGTTATTTTCTGACGATTTTGCATTCTTTGGGCAAATTAAACAACGACATAAAAATTCAACATCATTTTAGTTGTACCAAGTATCTTCACATAAAAGGTTGTGACGCGATAAAAATTTTACTTTCTTCGAAGAAATTAATAACAAAAAGTGGCCATGGCTGGAAATAAACATTCAATTCAAATAAAATAATTAATTATTAAAGACTACAAGAATGGATTATCACAAAAAAACATTTTTAACAAATTTGATGTGAATAAATCAACAGTGAGCTTTATTACAAAGAAATTTAGGGACAGTGGATCTGTGAAAACTTCCAATCGTGGAGGACGACCCAAAGATACAACACGATATGGCGATTCTAGAATACTTAGAGAACTAAAAAAGTTTCCTGATAAGTCGGCAGCGAGTGTGGTTAAAGCCTTAAATTTGAAAGTTAGCAGCCGTACAGTGCAAAGAAGAGCGTGTGCAGGTGGGCTGACAAGTTATAGGGCAGCTAAAAAACCTTTTATATCAAAAAAATCGAATAAAACGATTACAATTTGCTCAGGAACACATAAACTGGTCAGTGAAACGATGGAAAACAATACTTTTCTCAGATGAATCAAAATTTAATATGAAATATTCAAACGGAATGAGAAGAGTTCGCCGACCAAAAATAAGAGGTTGGATCCCCGATACTGCCAAAGGCACGGTTAAGCATGGAGGAGGTGGCATTATGGTATGGGGATGTTTTTCCGGGTTTGGTATTGGACCTCTTCAGCGAATCAATGGTATTATGGATCGATTCATGTACAAGGATATCCTTGAGAACGTGATGCTTCCCCATGCCGATTGGAATATGCCACTTTCATGGTCGTTTCAACACGACAAAGACCCAAAGCACACGTAGAAACTAGTGGGAAATTGGACCGTAGCTCAAAATATTAATGTCCTAAAGTGGCCAGCTCAATCGCCGGATCTCAATCCTATTGAGAATCTTTGGGAGATAATAAATAGAAGGATAGACAGAGAAGGAGTGAATGGAGATATAAACAAATTCTTCGAAGTTGCAAAACAAGCCTGGTTAAGCACTCCACAAGAAGTTATTAACAATCTAATAGCTTCTATGCCAAATAGATGCAGAGAAGTAATTAAAAATAATAGTTATGCTACAAAATATTAAATAACAATAATTATTCCAATATGTTTTGTCGCACTGAATATTGAATATGTTTAATTTTTTTTGTATAAAATGGCATGGAGTCAAATAATTTCTACGGTTTTGTATGTTTTCATAAAATAAATAGTTATTCTTCATATACATATGAGTGATTTGTTTATATTTAAAATGATAATTGCGAGAATAGGGAACGATAATGTAATTCGTAAGTATGAGTCCAATATGTTTTGTCCGACACTGTATGTACCTGTATTTTCAGAAATTTGGTATCAAACGTAGCAGTACTGTAATCAAACTCCTACTTTCAAAAGCACATACTGAGAAAAAGGTGCAGGCAATGTCCGTGATTGGGGCAATGTAAAATTTACAGTTGAGTCAACTTTGGTATTATTCGAATCCTTGAGAGATGCTTAGCTAAGAGAAGGACAAACATTTAATCAATGAAGTGTTCAGCACTAGCAAAAAGTGCAAAATGTTTATGAATACTTCTCTGTTCATGTATTTGAAATTTTGAAGTGCTTCTTTGGAAACCTAAACGCCGTTTGAACGATAAAATTACATAAAGATGCTTAGATGTCTAATCATGATTGTTAACCATTTTGCAAGAATACTATTATCTGAAATATAAGAGCAGACTCTATACTCAATGGAAGCAAGAAAACTATATTATTATTTTAGATTGGCCTTTACAGTCACCAGACGGCAATCAAATAGGAACTTTTTAGACTTCTTTTTCTACTTCAATACAACTGAAGATCGCTTCCTGTGAAATAAGCTGAAAATTTAGTTGCAAGTTGTCATCAACGATGTCTATAATTACAACATTTTCCCCATTAATGCTATCTACACTTAAAAAAAATTCCAGCTGTTGCCATTCGAAAAGATAGCACCATTTCATTAACTTTTAATCCGGAGAAGATTTCTCTCGCATATTTCTTTTAAAACTATTGCTTAAAAATAAATATTTATTTACACACATAACATAATTTGTTTTTTTTTTTTAAGTTATACTTCTTATACGAGTTCGGAAAAGGTTGCGATAGATTCAGGTTGCGCAACCTTGCTCAATATGAATCTACGCAACCTTACTCAATATGTATCTACGCAACCTTGTTTGTGAAGATGTTCGAGCAGCAAGCGAAGCGGTGACAATCGGCGATCGTTTGTTCGTTTCTTTCGGCACAGCTCGGCTTTTCTACCAACAACACAATGTTGCCATGCTTATGCTGTTGTTGTTTTTGTAGAACAATGTTTCAATTTTTGTTTGGTGACACATTCAATTAAAAACCAGAAAAAACGTAACTTCGGTTGCACCTAAGCTAAATACCCTTCACAGGTGCATTTCTGTTAGTAACTATCTGTTCAGTTTGTATGGAAGCTATATGCTATAGTTAACCGATCTGATCAATTTCTTCGGAGATTACATTGTTGTTTTAGAAAATAATATATACCAAATTTCGTGAATATATCTTGTCAAATGTGAAAGTTGTCCATACAAGAACTTGATTCCGATCGTTCAGTTTGTATGGCAGCTATATGCTATAGTTAACGGATCTGAACAATTTCTTCGGAGATTACATTCTTGCCTTAGGAAATAACATATACCAAATTTCGTTAATATATCTTGTCAAATGTGAAAGTTGTACATACAAGAACTTCATTCCGATCGTTCAGTTTGTATGACAGCTATATGCTATAGTCAACCGATCTGAACAATTTCTTCGGAGTTTACATTGTTGCCTTAGAAAATAACACATACCAAATTCCGTGAATATATCTTGTCAAATGTGAAAATTTTCTATACAAGCATTTGATTCCGATCGTTCAGTTTGTATTGCAGCTATATGTTATAGTGGTCCGATATCGGCCGTTCCGACAAATGAGCAGCTTCTTGAAGAGAAAATGACGTTTGCAGAATTTCAAAACGATATCTTAAAAACTGAGGGACTAGTTCGTATATATACAGACAGACAGACGGACAGACAGACAGACAGACGGACATGGCTAAATCGACTCAGCTCAACATACTGATCGTTTATATATATACTTTATAGGGTCTCCGACGATTCCTTCTGGGTGTTACAAACTTCGTGACAAACTTAATATACCCTGTTCAGGGTATAATAAATTCTGTTGGGATTCGAACCTACATGCTCGTCGTAACTTTTGAAGCGCTTACCACCAACACCACCATTGACACTTGAATTGCGTTGTCCTAATTATGGTTTGGTTATGCATGAAAGAAATATACAATGGATCGCCGATTGTTACCTCTTTCCTTGCTGCTGCTGCGCATATGTATGTTTGTATGCTTGTGCATTATTGAAGTTATGCTTCTTTTTTTTCGTTTGTCTTTCATTTCTGCGAATTCTCAACTATTTTGCGTATAGTTTGGTTGAAATACCCTGCGTTGGCCGTTGAAAAATTAAGGCTATACTTTACAGGATCATTTCTCTAGTTAGTATTCATTTGAATTTTTTGGAAATCGACCCGCGATGACGAGGTATATCGTTTTATCTGACAGCGTGAGGTTTATGAACTTCATTTCTAATATTGTGTTGTGGCATATTAGAAATGATGTTTCTTCGAAAATCGCTCGCTTACAACGGATAAAACGACTTCTGAGTGGTGATTTTAATGAATAAATTCCAAGGTTTTACGCAACAATAATGCGGTCAATAAGTACAGTACGCTTATGCGCTTTATTTTTCTTTCGTTTGTCTTTCATTTTTGCGAATTCTCAACTATTTTATGTGACTTTATTTCTTTCGTCTCTCTTTTTTTTTGTGCGAATTCTCTGAATTTCTGAACGCTTTTGCTTACTAATAGAAATTAAATTTATCTCAGCAATATACCTAATATACATATACATAATATTGCTGTGATAAATTTAATTTCTATTAGTAAGAAAAATATTTATTAGTATAGTATTACGATGTTGAAATGCAAAAATTAAAGACTAAGTCCGTTGAGGTTCGAACCTGCGTTCACATTGTGACTTTTTATGTGCTTACCACCAACGCCACTATTGACACTTTCGTGGCGTTGTCTAAAGTATGGTTTGGTTATGCACGTAAGAAATATACGATGGTTCAAATAATTTTGTTTAAGTATAGAAATATGCTTTTGTAGAACATTTGCTTTCGCAAACATACAGACAAATGTGCAAACGACATAATATATGTATGATTGTTTCGCATTTTGCTTCTACGCCGATCAAATTTCTATACAAAAATCGACTGAAATGCATGAGAAAATAAAATGGACAACTAGGGCAAATAATTTTAAAAAAATTAATTGATAATTAAATATAAATGAAAATACATGTAAATTTACTTAAATTTATTAAAAAACTTATTTAAATTTATTAAGAAACTGCAAAAAAAATATAAAAGAAAATTCATTTTACTCTGGCCCAGTTTTGTGCGCAATACAAATGCAACGCCAATAATGAAAAAAAAAATTGACTTAACACCATCATATAAGATATAAAAATTATAATATGACAACCCAATTCGAAGAGTACAAAAGAGAGATGGCTACGCTGCATATTCCCTTCCGCAACGAAGAGACAGAACTACTTTCCGAGTCAAAATTCCTTCATTTAGACTTTGCTTTATAAAATGTGCATAATGAATTGAAATGTTCTAGTTTTCTTTCATACAAAATGATATGCATTTCTAAATATCACTAAGAAGTATAACTTCTTCCGCGCGTAGGTACTCTACGCACCTTTTTTTTTTTAAGCGAGAAATTTCTGCTAGCAGCATTAAGTTTTATAACCATGAAATTACTGCTTCTTTTCGATTTCTCTGATATTTGGAAGCTGATATATGTCGATGCCAATTTCGCAAACCTAATCTTCGCTGCTGACGAGTTTGGTTCTGGTGAATTTGCTTTAATTCGCAATTAAGCTTTTTATCTATCAGTAGTGAGTGGAAGATTTAAGCGCGAAAGAGAAGAGAAATGAAAAGTGTGAAATTAAAAACTAATTTATGGCAAATAAGTAATCTTATTTGCGGACTTACGAAAAGTGCTTGCTAGCAGAAGCTAGTATTGGTATGTACAGCAAATTTTAACATAATTATAATTTGTTCGAGGGATTTTAGATTTTAATGTTAGCATGACGCCATGGAGGGATGTTAAAGTGACAAAATCCTTGTTTGTAATTTTGAAGTCATAAATTGCAAACTTGAAATACTGAAATTAAAAATACTTAGTAAATACCGGAGTCTGTAGCATAAATATTAGTGAAACAAATTGGAGTAGCATAACTGATATAATAAATTTTACTGTTGATATTAAGCATTTGGAATTAATGAAATTTGCGAAACGCTAAGAAATAAATTAATAAAATTTCAGGGCTCTGTAACATCTAAAAACTTCTAAAATACATATGCACGATTACCTGTTAAATAATGGAAACGGATGCTGCTGCTTTTGTAGGTCCTCTAGGACATCAGTAAAACATATACTAGATGCATGCCCCCAATTTACCAATACAAGGCGAAGGATGTTTGGCACAGCTCTCCCATCGAAACTGCTAACTAATATAACACCGTCGAATATAAGTACTATATCTAACTTTCTTATAACATGTAATAATAAATAATAAAAAATTTAATATAAACTGTACAATTTATATATTAATGATAATATTTATGTATATCCGTTATTTAGACATAACATCCAATTATTACTATCATATTAAATTATAAAGACCAGCTATGGTCTCGAGCTAGTGCTGCTAATTTTGCTATTTTCTGTTATTTATATGCTTATAAATATGAATCTGAATCTGAATCTAAAATTCATATACATATATTTAGTATAAATCTCTTTCTAGAAACGAGTGGATTAGTGAAGGACATTTACACCATCGAATTGGAGGAGTTTTCGAAACACAATTCCTTTTTTATTTGCAAATTTTTGTAGATTCAGATTCATGTAAATATACAAGTAGATTCAGTATTGTTTTTGGTATACTTTTTGAATTATGTACTGTGAGCGTCAAAAATAAGTAAACAGCAGTTCTATCAATATTAAAGTATTTTTATCAACGCAGTGTTTAATTCAACAATAAAAAGTTGTATTACAGAATTCAAGGCTTATATTATAAGAGTTTAACTTAGTATAAATAATAAACAGTACAACAACCGTTGATTGTTTTTAATACTTATTTCGGGGAAGCGCCAAATATCCTTTGGAAACAGTTATTATTCAAGAGGTTAAGTGCAGTAAAACATATTTTTTTATATCATTATGTTTTTTTTTTGAGGTTAAGTTGCTAAAATATCAATATTTGTAATGGGTAAGCGAACGACCACTGAAACGGTTGAAAACTCATATTAGACTTGCATAAAAAAGATAAATCTTTGCGCGAAATTGGAGAAATAGTTGGAAGACACTATTGCACAATAAAAAAAATGATTGATACACATGGTACACATCACACTGTTGAAAATTTGTCACGGCCGAGACGACCAAAGCGCCTTACTGACACTGAAGCGCGATAAGTAGTACGGGAAGTAAAAACAAATCTAGCTTCAAACGCTGCTCAAATATCAAAAGATACAGCGGAGACATCGGGTAAACCAGTAAGTGCCAGTACAATCAGGATAACTTTGCCCAAAAGCGGTTTGCATGGACGAGCACCACGCCGAATGGCTTATACATAGAAGACGAATAACAGATGAACTTGGAATTTTCAAAAAAGTATACAAATCAGGCTGAAAATTTCTGGGAGAACATTTTTTATGCAGACGAAAGCAAATTCGAAATATTTGAATCGAAAAAGTCTCCCAAAATTTGGAGATCCAAAAATAAAGCCTTTACTGATAAGTGTGTTACCCACACCGTAAAACACGGTGGAGGATCGCTTATGGTCTGGGGCTGTATGGCAGCATCTGATGTTGCGAATTTAGTTTTTATTGAGCCCACGATTAACATATTGGATTATTTCAACATTTAAAAAAAAAAATGTTGCTCAAAGCATTGAAAAATTAAGCCTATCAGGAAACTGGATCTTTCAACAGAAGAACGATCCTAAACACAAGTCCAAATTTGTTAGTGAGTGGCTGTTATATCAAACACCAAAACTTTGGATAACCCTCCTCAGACCCCAGACATTAATAATATCAAGCATTTGTAGGAGCACCTTGACCGAAAAATCAGGCAGAAGGACATTTCAAGCAAGGACGACCTAAATGAGGCTTTGATTGAAGAATGGAGCAAAATCTCCCCAGAATTTACAAAAAAAAATTTGCAGAATACATGCCCAGAAGAGTAAGTGATGTCCAGAAGTCCAAAGGAAAGTAAACAAAATACTAGAATAAATATTAATTTAGTTTACGTACATAGATTTTAACTTTACAGAACTCTGTTTACTTTTTTTTGACGCGAAAAAATGAGAGAATTTTTAGTTTATGTGAATTATTTTTAGCTGTGTTTAGTTTTTGTTTATTATTTATACTAAGTTAAACTCTTATAATATAAGCCTTGAATTCTGTAATACAACTTTTTATTGTTGCAATAAAGACTGCGTTGTTATAAACACTTTAATATTGATAAAACTGCTGTTTACTTATTTTTGACGCTCACAGTATGTATCTTTATATTTTTAACTAGCCTAAAAATTAAAAACAATTAACTTGAACAATATGTAGGTTACAATTTTGATTTTAGTAAGTGATCAAAATTCCCGCTAGTGACATATTCGAGATGGTGAGTTGTTTGTTGATATCGACCATTTTGGTTCATATTTGTAAATTAATATCAATAGACATTGAAATTCTCCATTGCGTAAAGTTCTCATCGTTTCATGAATAAAACGTTTTGATTATAATTTTTAGCCAAAAGCACAGCTATAACCAGAAATGAGTACGTTGAAATGACCGGACACGGACTCCATTTTAGTAATATTTCCTTCAAATTCTCTCTGATAACCGACAAGGTTTTATCAAAATTTTCAAGATAATTATGAACCATTCATAATGACCGTTTTTTTTTAATTCTTATTGATTGTAGGTATTTTGAGACTGTGTCTTTGAGAACAATGTCTAAAATGATCATGTGGCTCAACTGAAATTAATACAAGGCGCATTCCAAAGTAAACAGGACTTTTTGAATCTAGCGCCTCTGGTGGTGCCATCTTTATGTCGACTACTGCGTTAGAATCTGTTATCTTTTTCGATTACTCAGTGAGAATTTCATGACATTTCAGTATGTTTATATTATCGGTGCAAAAATGAGCTTCGAACAAAGATCAAACATTAAACTTTGGTTTAAAATTGGTAAAACTTTTACCGAGACGTTTCAATTGATGGAACAAGTTTATGGCGATGATTGCCTATCCTGTAGCAGAGTGCACGAGTGTTTTCAACATTTTCAAAGTAGTCGTGAGGACATAAATGATGATCAACATGTGGGCCAATCAAGATCCGTGATAACCGGAAATTCCATCGAAACTGTGGGTGAATTCATCAAAAATCAGCCGAAATCATCATTGAATTTCATGGAACTGGAATTGACCATCTCCAAAACATCAACTTATCGCATTTTGACCGAACATTTTGGCTTACAAAAGGTGTGTGCACGGTTTGTTCCGCACAAATTGACTCACGACCAAAATTTGCTCAGAATCCAACATTCGAAGGACATCAATAAAGAGGTCAAAAAGGACAAAAACTTCCTTTACAATATTGTGACTGATGACAAAACGTGGTGTTTCCAATATGATCCCGAAACGAAACGCCAGAGTGCTGAATGGAAGGCACCGGACGAGCCGATACCCATAAAAACGCGCATGGAGAAGTCAAAAGTGAAGGCAATGCTGATTTGTTTTTATGATTCCAAGGGTATTGTCCGCAAAAAATTTGTTCCACCCGGCCAAAACGTTATTTCGGTATTCGGTTTTGAAGCGTTTGGTGCGCCGTATTCGACGTGTTCGGCCCGAATATCGCGAAGATGAAAGTTGGCGTTTGTTTCACGACAATGCGCCGTCTCATCGATCGATTATTTGACCAAAAATCACCTTTTAACCATTAACTACTCCCCGTATTCACCTGAGATGGCACCGTGCGACTTCTTTCTTTTCGGAAAAATGCATTTGCCCATGAACGAAAAGCGTTATGCAGACCTAGAGGCCATTCAAAAGAGTTACACCGGCATACTGGCGGCCATACCGGCCAACGAGCTAAAACACTTGTTCGACATGTTTTTGGACCGTGCAAAAAACTATATTGAAGGAGATAATTTTGAATAAAATAAATTGATTTAGCCAAATAAACCATTTGTTCTGTTTTTGTTCCTGTTTACTTTGGAACGCACCTTGTAGGATAATTGTCATTCATTCACAGCTGGCAAACATTGGCCCGAATTTCTTAGATCAATTAAAATATAATTCTGACTTCCAGTTTCTGATTCAAAGATTACATTTTAAACACACGTGTGTGGGTGAGGAATTTCACTGTAATTGTTTTTAATCCTTTTCTTAATTCTTATAGGAGTCACCACCAGAACTTCTTACCAGTAGCCATAACCATAAAACCAAGCCGGCAAGCTTAAAAAATTAGAGCTCAACTTGTGCGGTGATTAAAAAATGAAATACTTGGTGCCAACCGACGCAATACTAGTATATAAACACAGCCGGCGGCTGAAAATATTTCTGGCAACGAGCAGCAGTTTTGCCAGCCGGCAACAATTGTTGTTTACAACAAACAACAGTAATGAAAAACACTAAAATTACCAATTAAATTAGTGCAGCTTTTAGCTAGCCAAATGTACAAATAAGCTAACAAGCAGCTTTAACGGCGAATGTACTTCTTTCTTGAAGAAAATTATTTAAAGCGTCTTGACTGTAAAGGAATGAGCTACGAGATATAGATAAATGATCAGGATGACGAAACGAGTTGAAATCCGGGTGACTGTCTATCTGTCCGACCATCTGTTCGTGCAAGCAACAACTTGATTCTTGGTATTGCACATGGGCGTTATCTGCCTAAAATACTTCATTAAAAGAAATAATAGAAAAAACCATAAATAATAATTTAATTAATACAATTTAGTACAAGGAGTAGCGAGAACACCTGCTCTTTAAAATGTAGTTAAAGTGGGCGTGATCCCGCTCCTAAATGGTTTAATGTATCTTCCAAACCGCTAAATCTTATTTAGTAAACATTCTGTAAAATCGGTATAGTCGTATAATAACCACACTATTGATGTTGTGGTACTTTCCAACATAACTGTTATACGGGGAGTGGTATAACAGTTATGTTATCCCCGTAAAACTATAACTACCATTAAGGTTTCGCAAGAAAAACTGAACATGTAAAGGGTATTGTAGTTCGATGCAGCTGAAGTTATTATTTTTTACTTGTTATAATGAAAACAATGTATGTATGTATAGCCATAACTTTGTTAATATTATTACAGAAAACTTCGGTCATAGTGTTACTACTGTGTCAATTTTGGTATTTGAAGTAGTAGATTAACCCTTTCGATCCGAAAAGCCGTTGAAGTAAATAAAACACATTTCGCATAATAAATCGAGATGACAGGTATGGGAAAAACATATTTTCCGTTAAAAAACGAAATCAATGAATCAGGGGCGGGGGGAGGGGCTGGGACAAATATGTCCCGTCAGTATTTTTTGATGGGACATATTTATCCCGATCAGTACTTGATGCTCCCAAGGCTTACATATTATTTCAACTGGTTTTATATGAAAGCTAATTTTATTTGTAATCCAATAAACATTTTCGGTAAATAAAAGTAAAATACATATTTCATATTAGATTATAAAATAAAATTAATTTGAAATTAATGAAAATATTTGAAAATATATAGAAATAAAACGATAACAATAAATGTGTGCGTCGGATCCTGACTGGGACATTTTTAGCCCAACAAGAATACTGATGGGACACATATATCCCACAAACTTATAAATATCAATAATTACAAAAATACAATATAAAATTAGTACTCACCAACTTCACAATATGTCAAAAACACTAACACAACTATTTATTAAGGTTTCAGTCGATTTAAAAACAGTAAACTTACAAATATCAAAAAAATTCACTGCGAATTATGAAATACGCGTCCAACCATTCGTTCTATTTTGGCAAATGAACACGTGTTTCTTATTTAAAATACCACGAATGTAAACAAATACCGTTAAGAATAGTATAACCTACGAAAAGGGACTAATTTCAACTTTTTAACCACTTATTTTCTACGCTAGGTATCTTTGAAAATACAGCGGGACACATAGGACCCGTTCGGATCGAAAGGGTTAAAACTGTACAATGCTGAATGATACGCAGATATTTAACATCTCCGTACGAATGTGTTTTGATAGAATTTCACTGCTAACTGTTAATTTCAGTAATAAAACTACTATAATTGTACATTCTATATGTATGTAAAGAAGAAATAATATGAAAGCTTAGAAATTTAGGCACATAATTTCCATGTAAGTCTATGCCAGTACTAATACTACCGCATTTCTATGTATAACGAAGCATTTGTGATATTCGATATATGTACATAGAAACTTTCAGTCACTTCTCAAATTAAGGACGAAATGTCATATAAATCTTTGTAAGAATTCCAATTAAAATACTTAAGATGGAGTAACATCCAATGCTGGCAAACAGGCGGGCGAGCATCACTCTCAGCGTCATTAAAGAGCCGCATTTAAACCAGTGGTCGGCATTTCATAGCAAAATTTTGCAAACTAACTTCACACGTACGTTTACGCTCTGTCGTTCAGTCGTTGTCGAGCCAGCAACGAATTAACATCACGTAAGACTATAGCGCAAAACCAAATATGCCCTGCGAGAAATATTTTATGATTATAAATGCCTTTGCTGCCATGCAATGCCTTTTATGTTCCAAGTCTTTTAAAGATAATAGGGAATATATCCTTAAAAGACGTTTTGTTAATGTCATTATACTATTAATTATTTATAAAATTTGCTTAATTATACTCTCGCAACAATGTTGCTAGAGTATTATAGTTTTGTTCACATAACGGTTGTTTGTAAGTCCTAAAACTAAAAGAGTCAGATATAGGGTTATATATACCAAAGTGATCAGGGTGACGAGTAGAGTCGAAATCCGGATGTCTGTCTGTCCGTCCGTCCGTCTGTCCGTCCGTCCGTCTGTCCGTCCGTCCGTCCGTGCAAGCTGTAACTTGAGTAAAAATTGAGATATCATGATGAAACTTGGTACACGTATTCCTTGCCTCCTTAAGAAGGTTAAGTTCGAAGATGGACAAAATCGGCCAACTGCCACGCCCACAAAATGGCGGAAACCGAAAACCTATAAAGTGTCATAACTAAGCCATAAATAAAGATATTAAAATGAAATTTGGCACAAAGGATCACATTAAGGAGTGGCATATTTGGACGTAATTTTTTTGGGAAAGTGGGTGTGGCCCCGCCCCCTACTAAGTTTTTTGTACTTATCTCGGAAACTACTATAGCTATGTCAACCAAACTCTATAGAGTCGTTTCCTCCAGACATTTCTATATACGGTTCAAAAATGGAAAAAATCGGACAATAACCACGACCACCTCCCATACAAAGGTTATGTTGAAAATCAGTAAAAGTGCGTTAACCGACTAACAAAAAACGTCAGAAACACTAAATTTTACGGAAGAAATTGCAGAAGGAAGTTGCATCCAGGCTTTTTTTGAAAATTGAAAATGGGCGTGACCTCGCCCACTTATGGGCCAAAAACCATATCTAAGGAACTACTAGACCGATTTCAATGAAATTCGGTATATAATATTTTCTTAACACCCTGATGACATGTGCGAAATATGGGTGAAATCGGTTCACAACCACGCCTTCTTCCAATATAACGCTATTTTGAATTCCATCTGATGCCTTCTCTGTATAATATATAGTACATTAGGAACCAATGATGATAGCGGAATAAAACTTTACAAAAATACGGTATTTGAAAAATATGTAAATGACGTATAATGAAATCTCGATTATCACTTTATCATGCTAGAGTTTAAAATGTTCGGTGACACCCGAACTTAGCCCTTCCTTACTTGTTTTAATTCCAATTTCTCACTGGGCTACTTTTTTTCGTGCTCACCAACACAGTGACCGCCGCTTGGTGAAACGCTCGCTAGACTCTAACTTAAAAGGCTATCAAATAATCTTGCTACATTATTTCAGTACGGTCTGAGACATACTTTTGGTTGTGACAGTGAATTTCTGCATTCGCTATTTGTATACATAATGTGGCTATTTCTGCTGCCTCATCTTCTTTTGTTCTCGACTTTATTAAGAAATTGCATAATAAATTCCTGTCGAAAAGCGTAAAGTTATAACTAACAGTCACCACATTGCCACAAAGCGAAGATTTATAGGGATTTCAGAGCTGTTGACGTGCCTCTCGGCTAACTCTAACGAGTCGACGGACATATCCATATGCCCGCTGGGCTTGTAACATGAGTAGCGGCAAAATATGTGCGCGTTATGGAATTTTTCCCACAACCCAAGGCGTCGGAATAATCAATGCTATTTTACTTGTAGTGGTGTGAAATTATTTGGAGAATTACATTTGCTAGGTGTTTAAGTGAGGAAATGTATTAATACAAAATCAGTACAAGTGAGACAAAGTGTGCTTGTGGAAAATATATGTTAACATAAAATAAGCATAGTATACCAATGTGGCTTGTTAGATATCACAAAAAATTTATTCCGATATATAAAACAGCAATCTCAATATAAAAATAAGATTTGGCTCAGATATGCATATTAAAATAATATATTTTGTTTATATACTTGTGTGTGTATTTGTAAAATATTCTTCTCTTGAAGTACCAATGTTTCGAAAATTCCATCCCTTCCTTCCGAGTAAAAATTATAAGAAATTATAAGCCCTACCCTATAAGAAATACAGTATTTTTATTATCTTCGAAAAAAATTGTTGACATTAAAATAACTTGGTATGTTCCTATGCATACAAACATAAGAGGCTCGCAGTCGCAGTCGAACGCCTAACTTAATAGGTTAATATTCATATGAAAGGTTAAAAATCGGATATTCGAATAATCAGTTTTCAGGTTATTCAAATAATTTTAAGGACCCTACTATATGAACTGTACACACATTCATAATGATTTTTTAATATTTCAGTTCTACATGTCAATACATTAGGCTTGATTAATACTAGCTGACCCCGCAGCCGTTGCCTGTGTGAAATTATGTGTTTGGAAATGAAAAGAAAGTTTAACTTATATTGTGTTGAAAATCATTTATTTGTGATTTTTCTACTTGTACATTTTTTTCATTGTAACGCAGCTTGATAAACAACATTTTTTGGTTCCTGTTTTGGAATTCGTAGAATCAAGTATTCTGCCCCTTGTATTCTGCTGCGTGCACTCAAGGATTCGCAGTTACGATAATTTGGCCAATGTTCGGATAAACAACATTGATATCAAACCACCGGAAGTATCAAGGAATTGACCCATTTCCAACTCTTAGCGAATACGATGTAAAATGTCTTCAGCAATGTAATTTTTGTTCGTATTCCATAATTGACGCGGATTTGAAGAGTGGTATGTCGAAATGGTCATCGCGAAAAGTGTGCGAACTTCATTTGCATTCGAAGTAGCTATCGCATCGTCCGTCGCCGAGACGCCCTTTTTCTCCTTAATTGGCGTAGACACCGCTTACGCGATTATAGCCGAGTTAATAACAGCGCGCCAGTCGTTTCTTCTTTTCGCTACGTGGCGCCAATTGGATATTCCAAGCGAAGCCAGGTCCTTCTCCACTTGGTTCTTCCAACGTAGTGGAGGTCTTCCTCTTCCTCTGCTTCCCCCGGCGGGTACTGTGTCGAATACTTTCAGAGCTGGAGTGTTTCCATCCATCCGGACAACATGACCTAGCCAGCGTAGCCGCTGTCTTTTAATTCGCTGAACTATGTCAATGTCGTCGTATATCTCGTACAGCTCATCGTTCCATCGAATGCGATATTCGCCGTGGCTAATGCACAAAGGACCATAAATCTTTCGCAGAATTTTTCTCTCGAAAACTCGTAACGTCGACTCATCGGTTGCTGTCATCGCCCAAGCCTCTGCACCATATAGCAGGACGGGAATTATAAGCGACTTATAGAGTTTGGCTTTTGTTCGTCGAGAGAGGACTTTACTTTTCAATTGCCTACTCAGTCCGAAGAAGCACCTGTTGGCAAGAGCAATCCTGCGTTGGATTTCCAGGCTGACATTGTTGGTGGTGTTAATACTGGTTCCTAAATAGACGAAATTATTTACAACTTTAAAGTTATGACTGTCAACAGTGACGTGAGAGCCAAGTCGCGAGTGCGACGACTGTTTGTTTGAAGACAGTAGATATTTCGTTTTGCCCTCGTTCACTGCCAGACCCATTTTCTGTGCTTCCTTGTCCAACCTGGAGAAAGCAGAACTAACGGCGCGGGTGTTGAGGCCGATGATATCAATATCATCGGCATACGCCAGCAGCTGTACACTTTTATAGAAGATGGTACCTTCTCTTTTTAGTTCTGCGGCCCGAACTATTTTCTCCAGAAGCAGGTTGAAGAAGTCGCACGATAGGGTGTCGCCTTGTCTGAAACCTCATTTGGTATCGAACAGCTCGGAGAGGTTCTTCCCGATTCTGACGGAGCTTTTGGTGTTACTCAACGTCAGTTTACACAGCCGTATTAGTTTTGCGGGGATACTAAATTCGGACATCGCTGCATAAAGGCAGCTCCTTTTCGTGCTGTCGAAAGCAGCTTTGAAATCGACGAAGAGGTGGTGTGTGTCGATTCTCCTTTCACGGGTCTTTTCGAAGATTTGGCGCATGGTGAATATCTGGTCGGTTGTTGATTTTCCAGGTCTGAAGCCACACTGATAAAGCCCAATCAGTTGGTTGACGGTGGGCTTTAATCTGTCACACAATACGCTCGATAAAACCTTACATGCGATGTTAAGGAGGCTAATCCCACGGTAGTTGGCGCAGAATGTGGGGTCACTTTTTTTAAGGTGGGCATGCATTCGTCCGACTTTTTTTTTTACTAAGAAGCTGATGCATGCTCCTTACCAGTTCTTCGCCGCCGTGTTTGAGTAGCTCGGCCGGCAATCCATCGGCCCCCGTCGATTTGTTGTTCTTCAGGCGGGTAATTGCTATTCGAACTTCTTCATGGTCGGGCAATGGATTCGGGTTCGCCTTCTCCTGGCGGTGTGCATTCACCGCCATTCAGCAGGCTGGAGAAGCGTTCCCTCCATAATTTAAGTATGCTCTTGGCATCGGTCACTAGATCACCTTTGGGGGTTCTACAAGAGTATGCTCCGGTCTTGAAACCTTCTGTAAGCCGCCGCATTTTTTCATAAAATTTTCGAACATTACCCCTGTCGGCCAGCTTATCAAGCTCTTCGTACTCACGCATTTCAGCTTCTTTCTTTTTCTGTCTGCTAATGCGTCTCGCTTCCCTCTTCAACTCTCGGTATCTATCCCATCCCGCACGTGTTGTGGTCCATCGTAGCGATGCGAGGTAGGCAGCCTGTTTTCACTCCGCTGCGACACGGCACTCCTCGTCGTACCAACTGTTCTTTTGCACTTTCCGAAAACCAATGGCTTCGGTTGCAGCTGAACGTAAAGAATTTAAAATGCCGTCCCACAGTTCCCTTATACCGAGTTGTTGACGAGTGCTCTCAGAGAGCAGGAGTGCAAGCCGAGTAGAAAATCGTTCGGCCGTCTGTTGTGATTGCAACTTCTCGACGTCGAACCTTCCTTGTGTTTGTTGGCGTGCGTTTTTTGCTGCACAGAGGCGGGTGCGAATCTTGGCTGCAACAAGGTAGTGTTCCGAGTCGATGTTATGACCTCGGAGCGCACCCACATCTAAAACACTGGAGACGTGTCTTCCGTCTATCTCAACATGATCGATCTGGTTGGTAGTTTTTCGATCCGAAGACAGCCAGGTAACTTGATGAATCTTCTTATGCTAGTACTACAGATAAGCATATTTCGGGACCCGGCGAAGTCAATTAGTCTCAACCCATTTGGGGATGTTTCGTCGTGGAGGCTGAATTAACCGACCGTAGTACCAAAGATACCTTCTTTGGCCACCCTGGCGTTAAAATCGCCAATCACGATTTTGACATCGTGGCGGGGGCAGCTCTCACAAGCGCGCTCCAAGCGCTCATAGAAGGCATCTTTGGTCACATCGTCCTTTTTTTTCCATCAGGGCGTGGGCGCAAATCAGCGATATGTTAAAGAACCTCGCTTTGATGCGGATTGTGGCTAGACGTTCATTCACCGGAGTGAATGATAGTACTCGGCGAGGCGCCCAACAGTTGGAATACGTCCATGAATTGTAACAGTAAATATCCTACAAAGCGCTTTATCGACCGTATTGTTCAAGACCAATAACCGCCATGTTGCTTCCTTTATTGACGTACTTACAAATGCATTTTAACGATTTTACCAAACTGCAATACTCAACTTGATATGAGTTTTGAATGTAAATTAGACAATTGTGGTGAATATAGTCAATATGTAATGGTGAATATGCCAATGTATGTTGATGCCAAAAAGAACACCGACCGATATTAGCGCGACCTCTTCGTGGCATCGTAGCAAAGTTCAGTCTGTAATTGATCACTTTGTGTGAAATAATTTTTCTTTTCTTTGCCGGTTTGCACATAAAAGATCATAACCGATGATTTTGAAGTACGATTTAGTTGTGAAATGGGTTTCAGACACTAAGAAAATGTCTATATTGTTTGTATTTATGAATATTACAACAGAGCCTATGCTGGTTCCGCCATTTTGATCAAATCCAGAATCAAATATGAATGTCTGGAAGAAGTTAGAGAACAATATCTACAAGCAGCAGGAGTAAAAGTTAAATGTGACAACCATGAGTGACCAATATACTCTGTATACTTTCCTCCAAGATTTAACCTTAAAACAGACCAATACGTTGATATTTTTAGACAGTTTGGTTCAGTTTGGTAGGTGGGGACTTCAATGCAAAGCACCCTTGGTGGGGCTCTAGGATCATAAATCCAAAGGGCAGAGAACTCGAAAAATGTATTACCTAAATAAATTTTTCCATTTTATCAACAGGCACTCCAACATATTGGCCAAGCGACCCAAGAAAAAATCCGGATCTTCTCGATTTTGTGATATACTCTGGTTTACCCAGACATAAGTTAAACATTCAAGACAGTAATGAACTAAGTTCAGATCACTCGCCTTTAATTGTTTCATATAATGAAAATGTTTACCAAACTTCCTAAAAATATAAGATCCTTACCCCGAAAACCGATCTCAAATCCTTCCAATAGTGGATCGATAAACATATTGACCTTAACGTGCCCTTAGAAAATGGTGGTGAATTGGATTCAACCGTAGAATCATTTACAAACCTGGTTCATGAGGCCGCATATCTATCTAGCCCGATAAGAAACCAGCCGACTTTTACTGATCATTTACAGGTTCCTGCTGAAGGGTTGGGTCTTATTAAAGAAAAAAGAAGATTAAGAAAAGCCTGGCAGCTAAATAGATACCCAGCTGAAAAGAGAGCACTTAATAAAGCAACCAAGCTACTAAAATTAAAGCTATCCGAACTGAAGAATGAATCCTTCAGTTTGTTTATTAAAAACCTTGAACCCACTAAAAACAATGAGCACAGACTCTGGAAAGCTACCAAGTACCTTAAACGACCAACCAAACGAAACCCAACAGTTAGGGACTCAAATGGGGTATTTTGCAGGAGTGATGAAGCCAAAACAGAGGTCTTTGCTAAACACCTCAACCAAATTTTTCAACCTAATTTCTTAGGTACTAGTAGTGATGAAACAGATATACTAAACTTTTTAGAATCTCCATGTCAAATGGACCTCCCCATTAGCAAGGTATCAAATAGCAAAGTTGCTATGGAGGTATGTACGTAGATTAAATAATAGTAAAACACCCGGCTACGACTATATTGACAGCAAAGTTGTTAAAATTCTTCCGGAAAAAGCTATCGAGTTTCTCACATTAATATACAATGCTATTTTAAATATAAATCATTACCCCACGCAATGGATATGTGCTACTATGGTCATGGTCCCAAAACCAAATAAGCCTGAAAGTGCTAGTGCTTAAATCTTATTTAAGTGACAGACACTTTTATGTAAGGCACCGGGATGCTTCATCAGAAATCTACAGCATTAATGCAGGTATACTGTAGGGTAGTGTTTTGGGTCCAGTCCTGTACACAATATTTACATCAGATATGCCCACATTACGAGAAATAGAGGTAGCAACTTTTGCTGATGACACAGCGTTTACCGCTTCTAGTGGTACCCCTATAGAAGCTTCGTCTCTACTTCAAAACCAACTGAATATGCTGGAAGTTTGGCTCAACAAATGGAAAATAAAGGTTAACTCTGAAAAGTCTACACATATCACATTTGCATTAAGAAAAGAGAAATGTTCTGCTGTATTTTTAAATAATAAGCAGATTCCTACTAGGGACAAAGTTAAATATTTAGGGATGCATCTAGATCGACGTCTTACATGGAAAAGTCATATTCAGGCTAAACAGCAACATTTAAAAATCAAAACTAAACGCATGTACTGGTTGCTCGGTCGAAAGTCTCAACTTAGCATAGAAAATAAAATACGGCTCTACAAAGCTATTCTCAAACCCGTATGGACATACGGCATACAGCTTTGGGGTACTGCCAGTAAGTCCAATGTGGAGATTTTGCAACGTTATCAATCAAAAACATTGCGGTCACTTATTAACGCCCCATGGTTTGTTACCAATGAATCTATCCATATCGACCTAGGTATTCCCTTTATAAAAAATATAAAAATATAGTGCTAGATATCTTGCACGTCTCTCAAACCATATAAACCCAATTGCTGTTTGTCTGTTAGATACAACTTATGAAACTATACGGCTAAAACGTTCTCAAAGCTTAGATTTACCATTTCTCTATAACTTTCTTAGATTTAAGTCTGGCAAAAAAAAAAAAATGATTTTTTAATGGATGTATTTAATAACCTAAGTTAATTATATTTTACTTATGTATATGTAAAAAAAATAAAGTAATCCTTTATGTAGATTTGCTCAAGGACAAATCTTCCTCTGCCATTACCTACTAGATCTAATTTACTGAATATCTTAATGTAGATAGATTGTAAATAAAGTAAATAAAAAATAGTGAAAGAAAATAAAAAAATTTAAAAAATAAATTTTTATGAAAAAAAATTGCTTTTTGGAAATGTTCAAATTTCCGACTTTTCCTCACGAAGAGCATACGTTTTTTTTATTTCTAAACCTTTCCTGATTCACAGCAAGCAACCTCTGAAAATTTCATTAAGATTGATTCAGCCGTTCTCGAGCCTTAACGTTATTAACAGACACACATTCATTCGTTTGGATGGGAAAAAGAAAAGGGCATTTTTAGGGGTTTTCCAGCAATTATTAGATTGCTCATACGCCTTGTTTTACTCAACATAATTATGTTTATTTATTCTGTAGATTTTTGTTTCGCTTAAAAATAAATTAAAAATTGTTAAATTTAATGGGTATAAATATTTTAATTTAACTTAATATAAAAATTATTATTTTTAAAAATACAATTTCAAAGTTTTTATCCCAACTAAAGAGTAAATGCTGAAATTCACTGCTAACAATTACAATTTTAATTATTTAAAACAACATTTTGTTAATCGCCGACGATTAAAGTATTCTGTTATACCTTTTGAAGGAGCAAAGTTTAGTGAAAAGTTGACTAGAAGCATAATCTTTGATGAGTTGAAAAAAATGATGAAAACGATCATAAACCCTGCACTAATTTGATCATTCAGTTTATATGGCAGTTATATGCTATAACATTCCGATAACGGAATATGCTACGTATACTATATGCACCGTTAATTACATTGTAATATTTTCTTCCACTTACATGGGAAAATATAACTGCACAATTTTGCCTATTCGCCCTTTAATGTGATAACTGAACGACATATTCGCGGATACCAATGAGCGATACTCAAAAATATGCCCTCACTGACACTACTATTATTCTTCAGCGAGTCGGAGCTGAGCAGCCAATAGCAAATGCCATGCTTGATGACCGCTGCATCGACGAACCGGGCCAATTGCCGATATTGAAATGCAAACCAGTGTTGAGCAGTGGACCCACCGGTAAGGTGACAAACTCGACCTACATGTACTGCGAAGTGCCTGTGAAACCGAGAGAGAGAAAAAGCTATGATGAACAAAAGGAGAAGAAGTAGGTGCAGAATATATGAATGTAGAATGAATTGAGACGCGTACGTGCCCCTCTTCCCCTTAGTATACATTTAGAATTTTGCCGCAACGATTTTGTATGTGTATGTGTGACTGCTACGTGAAAAAGCATCGAACACGTGAATTTATAAATATTAATTGCATTAGTCATACAATAACCGAGCCTGGTAATCAGGAATAAAGGGATGTCCAACTTATTCCAGTGTGAGAGCGCTTCAAAATTAGCGTTTTTATAACATTTTCCTATACGGCCAGATTGGTCAAATTAATACTTTATTGGCATTTAAATTAAAATACCCAACATTTAGTACGAATAAAAATTACTATGTAGTGATTAATTAACATGTAGAGAAACTACTTTAATCTTTTAATGGTATGTTAATACAACTCACTTTTGACATTTCAATACCCAATAAAAGGATTTAAGCTTTTTAGCTCCCAATCAATGAATGGTTTTAACAATTTTCTATTGAAAATAATACTATGATGCTTGACATTACAAAATGTTTCGTTAAATGCATTTAAATTTCACAACTTCATTTAATTTTCGTTGTTTTGCATTTTTTATAAGAGGTCTTGAACGATGCAACAAATCCTTCCGTTTACATATTTTTTGGTAAGATTTCAATCTGGCCATCGCTCGTTTCCAATTGCTAAACGTCAAAACCTCCTGAACTCGATCAACTGTCAAAGTTCAGGAGGTTTTGACGTTTAGCAACCGGAGTTGGACATCTCTTTACCTCTGTAGTGTCGCTCTCTATGTTTTCAGCACATGAGAGCTTAAAAAATACATATTGATGTGGAAAGTAACCGTGACAAAAAAGGAAGACACGACAATATGATAAAAATAATAGTTACAGAAAAATAAAATTGAAATGGCACATATAATGTGAAAATAATGCAAAGCGGTAAATAGCAAAATTAAAGGAAAAACTGTTGATAAAAACAGAATGTGGAGCATCGAATAAAAAGCAAATGAACATAAGTAGACTAATCTTACGGAAAGTATTTGAACGTTAAACCAAAAATTCCAAAAATCTATATACATATATAAAATAAAGTTGTTGTTAGTTACACCATTTATAACACAAGAACGGCTGCACCGATTTGGCTGAAAATTGTTGGGAATGTAGCTTAGAACCAGGGTAAGGACATAGGATACCTTTAACTCTTTATGTCAAAATTTAATACAACTCATAAATACAAAATTTATGTTTCAAATAATAAGTATTTGTTGAAAATTCATGTTTGTAGAAATCAGTTGAATATATGCGTCCAATTTTAAACAGATTCTTCTTCAAAAATAATACATACAATTGCTAAGTATTTGTGATAGTAGAATAAAACTGCAACCAAATTCGCTGTGCAATGGATTATAACTGGCGCAGAATCAGTTGTTGAGTATGCATTATACAACATGCATACGAAAAGACTGATGTCATAACCTTTCCAGTCGACTTTTTGTCTTTCTACGCCTGACAACCGGTTCATCATGTGCAGTTCACTAGAATGACAGTCGATTGGACTTCAGTAGGAAATGATGGAGCTATGTTTATATTGTCACACAAAGACGCAAAAATTCGGTTTTATTACGATTAAAGAGCACTCCAAACACTTCTCAGAATCAGTTATTCGTTGTTTTTGTTGGATTATGAACGTGCGCGGCATTCACTTTGCACAGAGCCTCTTTACCATTGTCCTCGGTGCTAATTCGCTTGTTTCCAGCTTAGCAAATATCTTTTCAACGCTGGATTTCCCTGATCCCAAATTCAACGGTATTTTCCCCCCAAAAACAATGCTTTATTAACACACGAAATGCTTTACGATCAATTTTTTTGTAAACTAACACATGTTGATTCACAAAAATGATATATCTCTTTTACTAATAGTTATAATCCAACTAATAGAAATCATACAGATCAGTGGTTCCCAAACTTAATTTGTCTACCGCCCACTTTGAGAATAAATAATTTTTTAGCGCCCCCATTTTTCCATCTATTTAAAAACCACTTTAACTTCAAATTAATTATTGTGACCTATATATGTATATTAACGGAGAACGAAACGAAACTTTTACTATAACCAGCAACTTGAAACCTGAGCGCAGTAAGTAACATACAACGGTGCTTAGGTCTCAAGTTAACTCTTACGGGCTCCACCTGCCAATAAGAATGATTATTGAAACACAACTTTATAGTATTAAAACAGAGAATATTTTATTAAAAAAAAAGGTGCGTGGAGTCCTTACGCGCGGATGAAGTTATACTTCTTAGTGATATTCCAAGAAATGCATATTATTTTGTATGAAAGAAAACTAGAAAACTTAAATTCACATTTTATACATTTATTATAATTTATTATCTCCCCGAGTATGCCTTTGCCAACAAGTCGTCTTTTCGCGACGATACATACATACTTACGCATGTTTAAAGGCGAAGCTGCTACAGCGGCAAGAGGTGATAATCGGTGGCCATTACTTTACTTATGCCATAGAAATTCTATTGCTACGAATATGGAAATGATAACGAAATAATGCAAATATGCATTTTTCTAAAGGTCATTAATTTCTTTGAAGAAATGAAAGGAATGAATGATCCTGAGAAGTATAGTCTTAACTTTTCAACGGCCAACGCAGAGCATTTCGACCAAAAGGAATTCATTCATTAAAATCACCACTCAGAGGTCGTTTTATCCGTTGTAAGCGAACAATTTTCGAAGTAACATCATTTCTAATATGCCACAAGACAAAATTAGAAATGAACTTCTTAAACCTAAAGACTAACTACAGAAATAATCCAGTAAAGTATAGCCTTAATTTTTCAACGGCCAACGCAGGGTATTTCAATAAAAGGGCACATAAAATAGTTGAGAATTCGCAGAAATGAAAGACAAAGGAAAGAAAAAGGAGTATAACTTCAATAATGAACAAGCATACAAACATACATATGCGCAGCAGCAGCAAGGAAAGAGGTAACAATCGGCGATCCATTGTATATTTCCTTCGTGCGTAACCAAACCATAATTAGGACAACGCAATTCAAGTGTCAATGGTGGTGTTGGTGGTAAGCGCTTCAAAAGTGACGACGAGCACGTAGGTTCGAATCCCAACAGAATTTTTTATACCCTGAACAGGGTATATTAACCCATTTGCGCCCGCTGTACTATAAAAACGACACCAATTCAACTCAAGCGTAAAAGTCTACTATTAAAGTTGAAACGAAAATATTTTAATTTTTAGATACCCTGTAGTATTATCTTCGATTTAGATAAGATTATAGATAAATAGATGCAACAGCTGATGTCTAATTTTTACATTTTCAATTATAGTTTTCACATCAGAAGTGGTCCAAAGAAAAAGTCGCGATTTTTAATTGGATTTTTGCATTTGGTATTTCATTATTAGCGATTTCAAAGTGTATAAAGTAAAAACTAATCAATTTAAAAACGCTCCGTGTAAGTAGTTGTTATTTGCAGCATTGGTGATACAATTTTGTTAGGTGTCGTTTTTTTAGTACAATGGGCACATGTGATATGTAAATGAAAATATATTTCCTTCTTAGGCTCTATTAAAAATGCTTAGATTTAAAAGTGCTAATAACTTTTTGGGGCTTGAGGAAGCCTTGGACGCTATAATGGAGGAGCAAGGTGACCACGAATATGATTTAATTATTTTGCCGCCCGATCCTGATGAGGTAACCGACGAAGAAGAAGAGGAAGATGATTTGCAGACGTCAAAATTACCCAAAGATATTCCTGGGACGATTGAGGTAATGTATCGCAATGAGGATTTTAGCGAGGTATCTGAATGGGAAGGGAGTGATGAAGAGCCATTGTGCAGCAAAAAAAGGCGTTATAATCAATGTACCTCACAGCCGAAGTGGAAAAAATGCCCACCATCTTACCCTTTTCGGTTGGCCAACAATGAATGCTCATCAAGAAAAGACTGCGTTATTGAACAGCTAAGAAACCTCTCACCGGTGGAGATTTTTTAAAAAATGTTTGATGAAGAGGTATTGCACATGATCAAGCATAATACGGTTTTGTATGCTGGCCAAAATAATAGGCATGACTTTGAATTAGACGATGATGACCTACGCAGTTTCTTAGGGATCCTTATACTATCTGGATATCATAAACTACCACGTGAGCGCCAATATTGGAGTTATGATGAAGATCTTGGAGTTCCTGTTGTATCCAATTTTATGTCACGAAAACGGTTTCTGGATATCAAGAGGAACTTGTACTTAGTTGATAATAGCCTTGCATCTATTTCCAATGATAAAATGTTCAAAATCAGGCCCCTGTGTGATATGTTGATTCAGAAGCTTTGTCAAAAAGGCATTTTTCATGAGGACATTTCGATCGACGAATCAATGATAAAATATTATGGTCACCATTCCGCCAAAGAATTCATTAGAGGTAAGCCAATTAGATTTGGTTACAAAAACTGGGTGGCAGCTATGTTATGCCTTTGATGTATATTGCGGAAAACCCCTTGTGAGCTCAAAAGAACCTCTTGGGCATAGAGTTGTCAAATCACTGTTGTTGAAAATGGCTGCTTAACCTGAGGAACATACAATTTATTTCGACAATTTTTTTACAAATTGTGATTTACTGCAAGAATTAAAACAAACTGGGTACAAAGCAACTGGAACAATGCGTGAAAATAGAACTAAAAGTTGTTATTTACGTTCGGTGAAAGACTTAAGAAAGTCAAATAGAGGTGCATATGCCTACAGGTTCGATACCAATAATGAACTAATGGTGGTAAGGTGGAAAGATAATGGTGTGTGCACAACAGGAACCAATTTTGATAAAATTGAACCTATGGGTAAGGTAAAACGCTGGTGTTCGCAGAATAAGCAGAAAATGGATGTGAATATACCACACTTATTTCAAAACTATAATAAGGGCATGGGTGGTGTTGATGAAATGGACGGTTCAATCTCATTATACCGCGTTGGTATTCGTGGTAAAAAATGGTGGTGGGTTATCTTCACATACATGATTGATATGAGCATATCTAACGCATGGCGTCTACATGCTTTAGTGGGAACAAATAAGTTTGACCAATTAGATTTTAGCAAACATATTGCTCGAAGCTACCTGAAGTGTCGCGAAAACACCAAAACCCGTCCATCCGGTTCTATTGTACCAGGTCCGAACGGGAATAATGGACATAACACTGGGAAGCTACCCAAGCAGTTAAGGTGTGTTTTGTGTCATCAGCGTATAAAATGGCAATGTACTAGATGCCAAAAATCGTTATGCATTGACAAAGATTGTTTTAAGAATTATCACTCATAAGTGCCCGCTGTACTAAATAAAGTACACCCTCAAAAGTTAACTCTTCAACTTTTTTCGTTAATTTTAACTACTGAACTTGTTTACAATGGTTATTATGTTTACATTAATAAAAACGAATATAATAAAATTGCAATGGTTTTGGTTTGGGCGTAAATGGGTTAAGTTTGTCACGAAGTTTGTAACACCCAGAAGGAATCGTCGGTGACCCTATAAAGTATATATATAAATGATCAGTATGTCGAGCTGAGTCGATTTAGCCATGTCCGTCTGTCTGTCTGTATATATACGAACTAGTCCCTCAGTTTTTACGATATCGTTTTGAAATTTTGCAAATGTCATTTTCTCTTCAAAAAGCTCTTGCTCATTTGTCGGAACGGCCGATATCGGATCACTATAACATATAGCTGCCATACAAACTGAATGATCGGAATCAAGTTCTTATATGGACAACTTTCACATTTGACAAGATATATTCACGAAATTTGGTATATATTATTTTCAAGGGCAACAACGTAATCCCCGAAGAAATTCTTCAGATCGGTTAACTATAGCATATAGCTGCCATACAAACTGAACGATCGGAATCTAGTTATTGTAAGGACAACTTTCACATTTGACAAGATATATTCACGAAATTTGGTATATATTATTTTCTAAGGCAACAATGTAATCTCCGAAGAAATTGATCAGATCGGTTAACTATAGCATATAGCTGCCATACAAACTGAACGATCGGAATCATGTTCTTGTATGGACAACTTTCACATTTGACAAGATATATTCACGAAATTTCGTATAGATTATTTTTTAAGGCAACAATGTAATCTCTAAAAAACTTGTTCAGAATGGATTACTATAGCATATAGCTTCCATAGAAACTGAACACATATTTACTAACAGAAATGCACCTGTGAAGGGTATTTAGCTTCGGTTCAACCAAAGTTAACGTTTTTTCTTGTTTTAAATCGAATATGACACCAACCAAAAATTGAAACATTGTTCTACAAAAACAACAACGGCATAAGCATACTAACATTGTGTTGTTGGTAGAAAAGCCGAGCTGTGCCGAAAGAAACGAACAAGCGATCGCCGATTGGCACCGCTTCGCTTGCTGCTCGAACATCTTCGCAGACAAGGTTGCGTAGATTCATATTGAGCACGGTTGCGCAACCTGAATCTGTCGCAACCTTTTTCGAACTCGTATAAGGAGTATAACTTCAATAAAACTAAAATAATAATCGATCTATCTATATAAGTTTGTTAATATCAGGTTCCAATTTACTCAAGAACAGTCGCAAGTCGCCACGTTCGGTAACAAGCAAACGATTTCTATTTTTAGTAAGCAGTGTTGTCACAGCACTAAATCCACGTTCACACAAATATGACGATGGGAATGCTATCAAGAATCGTTGAACGATTGACCACAATCCAGGGTACAATTGCGACATCGGTTTTTGTAGCCAAAATTATTGGTAACCATTTTTGAACTTGATTTCTAGTTCCTCGTTTGTTGTCAATTCTATAAGTTCTTCTTCCAGCTGAGGTGACATTGCTATGTTGACATTTTGAAACGGATCCAACACCCAGTCTTGTATTTCCAAGTTCAAAATGTCCTGGTATCGTTCGGTGAAGTCAATGTGGAGGTTTTCCAAATGTTGGCAGTAGGCAAACAATTCGTCGTTAGTACATGATACTGATAAATTCGGAAAATTGAGAAACTCACGTCCGCCCAGATTCTTTTTGTGTAGGAGCAGTTTGGCTGCAAAAGCAGCAACGACGTTTTTTGTTTTAATTAAATTTAGTTTATCGCCTTGCAGTTGGAGTTTCATGTCGTTGAACAATTTATACAGGTCTGTCATGTAAGCTATATCATTCTTTGATGATATGAGCTTGTCTTGAAATTCTGTATCTTTAGTTTCCAAGAACTCTATAACAGAGTAAAACAGGTTGTAGGATCGAGTCAGACAATTGCCTCTTGATAGCCAACGAACTTTAGTATGAAACAACAAACGATTGAATTCCTCGTCATTAGTAACACAAAGCTGATGAAATAATCTATCATTCAAAGAGCTGTTGCGAATTTTATTGACTGCTTTGATGACATATGTATTTCAGTGATTGAAATATTTTTTCACTTAAGTTTCTAGCAACTAAATGTTGTCTATGAATAACGCAATGTACACCAAGGACATCTGGAATTTAATTTTTTAAGTGCGCTTTTAAGCCTTTATGGCACCCTATCATAGCCGGAGCGCCATCCGTAGCAATTGAAATAATATTTTTCAAAGGAATCTCCTTCTCATCGCAAAACTTTTCCAATATATTGAATATGGTTTCGCCTTTTGTATCGGTCTCTAAATTTCTATCAAATAATAGTTTTTCACATATTTTCTCATTTTTAATAAAACTCACGTAATACCCGAGACAGACATGTAGTAACAATACCATAGTAAAGGTATCATGGTATTCTGTTTACTACGTTGATTACACACATGGCAATGTAGTAAACTCAAATACTACCTTTGTTTCATAGGCATGAAATATTTCAAAAAAATTGTAAACAATAAATATGTAAATGTGTGTTATGGAGAAAATAAGTGCAATTATTTAAAATACTATAAAGTTAATGTATTTTCATCACAAAAAAACGATTTGCTAAAAAACTCCCTAAAAATCTGACATAAAATAAAGCATTTCTTGCTTTTCCGGAAGAAAAATTGTGAAAAATATTTTGTTTTCCATTTCAATAATTAATTTTTTAAGTCATTTTGTCAGAATATTTCGAAGAGCTATTGTGTAAAAGCTTTTAGCAAAGTTTGTTACTGTTTTTTTAGCTGTGTTTATACAAATACCACAATGAAACATCATAGTATTGTTACCAGCAAAATACTACATTGCTCATATGGTATTTTGCTGGTATTTGATGACACACATGTGGTATTTGTACCATATATGGTATTGTTACTACATGTCTGTCTCAGGTATAAGACAACAACAATGCTTCATTAGTTGGTAAAGTGGACTCATCGAGCTGAATTGAGAATTGGCTTGTCCTCAGATGACAGCACAATGATTCTTCAATGTTTTCAGCCATTTCATCAATTCGTCTTTGCACAGAATTATTACTCAAAGGATTTTTTCGGATAATATCTGCGGCCGGTTTATGAAGCACAGTAGTTATTACTTTATTTATTGCTGGCAATATTAACTCTTCTGCGATGTTATGTGGTTTGCCTTTTTGAGCAATTAACAAAGAGATATTGTACGAAGCTCGAAGTCCGTCGTCATCTTGCTTAGCAGCCGCCGCAAATAGTTTTGCCAGTGAGCTTAAAGCCTACATACCATAATGGCGGGGCGTCAAGAAAGAAGCTAAATTTTTCTTCTTCCATTCTTACGGCTGTAGATACTAGGTAGAACAAAGAAAATCGGCTGCATTTGTTTTGAAGATAATGCATTTCCTTGGTTTACCGTCGTTTGTAAGAAATGTTGAAGCTACTATTATTTAGTTCTTTGATCGCGTTCTTTTTCACCCAGTTCACTTGAATCAAACTAATGTTGACGCCCCTCCAAAGTAAGATTGTTGTAAAATTGCCTGTAGCACTTTTCGAATGCTGCATACATCTGCACGCATTTCAATTTGTATGTTCTTCGTCAGCCGCTTTGTCGCCTTGGATCTTCAACCCCGCGCGGATACTAAAGCTGATTTTATTAACCACTTTCGATAATTATTAACTGATCTGCCAGGTATGATTTTATTTTGTGGGAGCCAAATACGAGCACAAGGTCTTCTGCTTTTACTAACCTTGAAAATTTAAGTCGTGAATCAGCGCGCTTTATAACTAACTTATTTTATAGAGCCGAGTACCTACTATAAATCTAGACTCGGTAATCTGATGTTTATCACCACTCACTTCTCCTATAAGGTCCTATGTGAGGGGGAGTGCTCATCTATGACAGTCACCTGCAGCCTATCTTTGGCCACATCACTCAAGTGCCTTGCTGTTGGTACAGATATCTTCGTCGGACTCATTGAGAGGTTCTGGAGTCCTATATTCTGTTATCAAGATCGTCCTAGCGTTCATTTTTGTTCCGGAAAGAGTTGGTCACTCGTACAAAGAGCCGATATGCGTAGAGAAATGTACCTCGACACCTTGGCCTAAGGTAATGTTGGTGCGGGTATCGTCATACTTCCATAAACAGGAGATGGGCGTAAAACCGAAGTTTTATTCATCCATATTCCCATTGTGAGTATTATAAAATATGCCTGTTAGTTGGTAAAAGGAATATGTATGTGTTACAATTTGCGTTCCGCTCATTACTATTATTATTTTATCTAATCCAATTTGAACCTAAAAAGTCACATGACACATTCACTTGGGTTTGCGTGCACCCTATTTTTATTATTATTTATTTGCATTTCTAACCTACTACTATATCGCACACCAATACTACTACGCGAATGCCACACGCGGTTTTCAGTCTGTCTCTCTACTTTTTACGTATTATGGAATGGATTTTGTGGAAGAAATCTAATATTCACCATACTTCCATACGGAATAAATTTTTCAATTGAATTACAAATAACCGAAAGCCTTCGAAGAATATTTACAATGCTAATATACTCAACCGATGATGAACCTAATGAATACCTCAACCGATCTGCGCTCACACACATACATATGTATATACATGGACCTATATCTACTCAGTTGCAAGTAACAATACACATTTTCTTGTGAAAACGAACATGAAATTTCCATTAGAACTGAAAAGTACTAACGTTTGCCATGCATTTATTGAGCTCTGCCATAGCTGTCGTCTGTCAGCCGTTCTACTGGCGTCGGTGCTGTCGCTTCCACAATCCGCAACAGTTTGCGCTTCGCCGCCGTGACGTGATTGCCGCTGTTACTGCTGCTGGTTATTGCTACCAACGACAAGCCATTAACTCCCCCCTTCAGCCGTCTATCACCCCCACAAATCTCACCCGCGATACGCGATCAGGCCAGCAGCTCAGACAAAGCTTTGGAATTAGCGTTGCCGACTAACACCGACAATTGATAGCAACCGCGTTGCTTTCGCAACAGCTGTGAAAATAATCACCGAGGTGAATGGCTGCGCGTTCGTATGCGAATAATATCGGTCAAAGCAATTACAGAATTGCCATTATTTAGTTTGAAAAGCACCGTTACACGCTTCGATGTGATAAAGCCAGCAATGTAATGCAGGAAACAGAGCGCTCGCCTTCAGGTGTTAGCCTTGTGCGTTCACACCATTGAAGTGCAAATTGCTGGTAGCGATAAGAATCTAATGTCTAGAAATACATTTCGCTGTTTTTAGTAGTAGAAAAATAGTTTTCTTGATTGCAATTGCTGTCAAGCTCTCAAAATCCAGGTAAGCGAAATGCACACATGGCGCAAACAGCTTTAGTGTGTGCACTGTGCTGTGGTTCTTACTTAATTGCCAATAAATACCTTGCGTCAATCTGCCTATTATGAAATTACAATAGAGTGACCAATGAATGATTACTGGTAATTTAAGTCTTAACTCTTTGAGCAGCGCCGGTCTAAAATTTTTACCACTTATTTTTGATAACTTACGCCCAGATGGTATATTTTTTGAACAACAAGCATTTTCATATATATTCCAAGTGACTCACAGGTTTAAATGGCGCCATTATGTCAGATGTTCATCTGCAGTTTCTCTGTTTCTACCCGTTTTGTCGTTAACCCATTTACAACCAAGGAGTCAAAAAATAAGTTTATTTAAAATTTTCAGTTTTTTATTGATTTATACCATCGCAGAGACGAACAAAAAAAAATTTTTTTTTTTTTCTTACATATACGAAAATTTTGCTGTACCCACACGAGTACAATGGTCAAAAGTGTATAAAATATTTATGAGTGGGCTATTTTAAAACAGTCGCGTTCCACGCACAAAGCAGTACCACATAGCTCGCAAATCCACCTGATTCGTTTATGGCAGACTCTGCATCTAAGAGGCTTGAGGATTCTCTTTGGAAAATGTGCTCCTCCAGCTGTAGAAACACTTGGAGCTAACGCGCGCTTAGAATATCTTTTCAATGTGTAGTGTCGTAGGTTGTATCGCGTAATGTCACGTTGAAACTCAAGCAAATCTTTGGTACTATTATTCACGTCTTTGTACAGCTTCCAAGCGTTTACCATTGTGGAGCACATCATCGAAATAAACAGCGGCCACCACCATTTTTTCCCTCGAATCCCAATTTTGTATACATTTACGGCCTGATCATGTAGATCAACACCGCCCATACCGTGGTTGTAATTTGAAAGTAAATTTGGCTGAGGTATACTTATCTTTTTTTGTTCCAGTTTTGACCAACGCTTTACGTATTTCAACGGTTCAACCGTATCAAAATTAGTTCCCATAGTGACGACATTATTGTCATTCCACTTGACAAACAATATTTTATTATTGTGGTCGTATTTGATCTTGAAATATCCTCTTGCTTGTTTTTGGAAATATTTTTTTGGATTCAAAGGACATTTTTTAGTTCTATTTTCTCTCGTTGCTCCTACGGCTTTATCAAACAGTGTCTCAAATACCTCAACGGGACTTCTACCATCCAAATCCATTTTCATTTTCATCTTATTTTCTATATATATAGTAGTCGAATCCATTGTCAAGTTGCATGCTTCGTTGTTCCAAATAGGGCTTATAGAACGTATTTCAACCCATTCTTTGTAGCTGGGCAAGCGGTATTTCAACTTTGCTGTCAAAGTTTATGCTGTTATTGAATACTTCAACGCATCCAGCAACGTCGCCAGGCAAGTTTATTGCATTTATGTTATCTTCATCACCTTCCTCTTCGTCAGTATTGACATCGACATCAGGAGGAATCATAACGATATCGACGTCATCTGCCTCATCATCATCCGCGATGTCAGCTAAAGCCTGTGAAAGTTGTTTATATCTTTTTCCATAAAAACACGAAGTGGAAATAGCCATCCTAACCAAAAGATACAATTTTTTATTTCACCCACACATTTTGCCATTGTACCTAAGCGGGTATACAACTTTTAAAAGGCACATACATACCTCAAATAAGAATAGGTTTTTCAAATGGGTTTTTTTTTTTTAATTGATCTCTTTAGTCTTATCTCACACAACACACAATTTCAAAACTAACAATTCACAGATAATAGCTCATCAACAGCAAAATAATGACTAAAGACACAAAATCACACAATATGAAAAAACCTCACAGAAGTTGACGCCACAAAAAGTGCCGTTATGAATTCGCGTGAAGCGAATGTATTTTTTTTGTTGTTTCTAGGAATAAAACTACGCATATGATCAAAAATTTGTGTGCAAATACTTAGCATTGAGTTACGCCACATGCCTAAACTTGACTGATTTTCTGTACACAAGCGAGTACAATGGTTGTAAATGGGTTAATTTTACCTTATTAATCTGAAAGTTGTGCATGCGAGTAGAATATTGCGTGAAAATGTGCGGAAGTTCTTGTCGCTCAAGGCGCTAGAAAATTTCTGAAATATTTGTCGCTCAAAGAGTTAAGATATATGACCAAACGCTCAGGTCATTTAAAACTCATTCTAAGTGTGAAGGAGTTACCGTGCCTACATAAAATGGAAAAATTGTAAAATTTTGGTCTCAAATCATCAAAACTGAAGAAGAGAAATAAATTAGTGTCTATAAAATTCGACAAGAAAGTTTGTTTTCTCATATCTCTTCTTCTTAATTGGCGTAGACACCGCTTACGCGATTATAGCCGAGTTAACAACAGCGCGCCAGTCGTTTCTCCTTTTCGCTACGTGGCGCCAATTGGATATTCCAAGCGAAGCCAGGTCCTTCTCCACTTGCTCCTTCCAACAGAGTGGAGGTCTTCCTCTTCCTCTGCTTCCCCCGGCGGGTACTGCGTCGAATACTTTCAGAGCTGGAGGGTTTTCGTCCATCCGGACAACATGACCTAGCCAGCGTAGCCGCTGTCTTTTAATTCGCAGAACTATGTCAATGTCGTCGTATATCTCGTACAGCTCATCGTTCCATCGAATGCGATATTCGCCGTGGCCAATGCGCAAAGGACCATAAATCTTTCGCAGAACCTTTCTCTCGAAAACTCGTAACGTCGACTCATCGGTTGCTGTCATCGTCCAGGCCTCTGCACCATATAGCAGGACGGGAATTATGAGCGACTTGTAGAGTTTGGCTTTTGTTCGTCGAGAGAGGACTTTGTTGTTTGTTTTCTCATATAGTTTGATAAAAAATGTAACTTACATTAAATTATTAAAAACGAACAGTTTATCGAGATCTGGTAAAACTCTTAAGTCTGATACATTTGTGTATTGAAAGTCGTCTCATCTTTTAATGACTAATAACTTAATAAATACCTTCTGAACAAAAGAGACAGTAGACTCCTAGACAGTAGCAGATACATACTAGTGCAGAGTTAAATTCTGCGAAATTCATTACAATCCAGATTGCACATTCAAGTCCTCCAGCTGCTAAAGTAAAAGCCCTGCCGAACGTTTCGTTTGGTACGGAATTATTTGACCAGCTTTAATGATGTCAATCACTGCCGCTATCAAAGTCCTCATAAGCAGGGTGATAAATGAACGGTAACTCTTGTTTGACACACATAGATTTCTGAAGATACCAAATCTTTTGATAATACAGAAAATACCGAATTCGAGTAGAGAAATTTCGGGATTATGACGTCGGGACTTCGAATTCTTATTAAACTATAAGTAAAGGTTTTTAATAAAATTTTAGAGTTCAAAGCTTTCAATATCTAAGCTCACTAAGTCTCTCGGGATTCAGCGACACATAGTAATGCCAAAAGAGGGCAACATTATTGCCAGCAACCAGCTAAATAGGATTCTGTAAAATTTGACATTTCAACAATACCAGTTATCCGCCAGCCGTAAATTTGGTCATTTAGACATGACATGCCATGCCACCGCCGTTAACGTGCGATGCGGCAAAAATGAATTAGCGCTATTTCATTAGACGTACGACATTGAAATGAGCCAAATCAGCGAAACGCGTATGCAACCGTGCTAGTTATTGCTTCGTCGCGTTGCATAGCTTACCATAGCCACCACAAATGTTTAGAGGTACATATGTAGGAGGAGAAATTTTAACATTACCGTCGGAATTCGAGTTGCCAATAACTGTTTTGCAGGGCAGTTGTACTATAACGCACCTCCAACGACGTTAAACAGATGCGTCTGTTACCTTTCGCACTGATATAGCATCCGTCGCGTTCGTATTGATTCCAATTATACGCACAACTGGCAATTTTCTTTTGCGCCTGGCTACATTAAACATATTGAAGTACAAGGATTTAGGTCATTACACTTAGCTCGTTATATTTCTCGTTCATATTTCTTTTATGCAGTATGCAGTTATTGCAGACTTGTTCTCTTCCAGCTTATTTGTCTGGCCGTCGTTCAATACTGTACAACTGCGGAAATGTTTACACCAAACAACTAACTGAATATATTCATACTTATCACTCGTGAACCGCATTGCTGCCTTGGTACTAGCAAAGGAATATCGGTGATTCGCAAACTCGGCTCCCTTTGGAATCTTTTGCGAATTATCGCAGCTTAAACTAATTGGATAAGCGTTTGCATTCAGTGATCAAGCTCACACAAGTGTGGTTATTACCACCATGACCCACAACACCAGCTGCTAACTAACCTATAATGCGCCAAATTAACAGCAGGCGACTGACGAATGGACGCGTCGGACTAACTTCCCATCAAACAATACGGACTGTAGCAATTACCGTTGGGCCATGCGTCTGCTCCCGTTGTGTGGGTTATTATTATCAGTATATATTTCGATGTTTATACATAAAACAGCGCAATTACCTGCTTGCGTTATACTTGGCAGCAGCCGGACATGGACGTTAACTAATTAATAGATTTCCATAAAACTAATTACCAAGTCAACCAACTGCTCATACTCGTACTTTACATACGACTGGCACTAAAGCAAAAAGTTCACACTCGTGATACGAACTTCCCGCATGCCAAGAGCTCTCACCCACACGTCGAGCTCTCTGTTGTGCCACAAGCTCTGCCTCATTTCAATAGTTTGCTCCTAAATTCTACTTTATTTTTTTTCGCATCACAAATCTTTACTTCTTTACATTGCCACTTCGTCCCTTCCTACTTATATATAACATACTCAATCTGAAAGTTTAGTTATCTCTGATAACTATCACTAACTCAATTACTATACCATCAATTTCTTGTGTTAATTAAATGCAGACTTTTGACACTCAGGCAAATTATTGTGAAGGTTAAATATTATTGAACATTGCGACATATCTATATACTCATTGTGAGGCCGACTAACTTTCAGCCTAGTGTAGATATACAGACTCAGTCTCAAACTTGGTTTTCTTCAAAAGAATTTATAACTGTAACGGGTGTTGTTTTAGACGAGTGCTTTTCAATGATGCAATACTTTTTTCGAAGCTAGTTTTTTTGATAGCTGTTACTTGTTACAAAGTTTGGTTTGTTATTTCATAATGAAAAAACTTATTCGGGAACAATGTTTGCACATTATAAAAATTTATTACCAAAAACATGGTTTGCTCGACATAATCGCCCACCAGATTGGGTTAGGTTAGGTAAACAGGCTGATATTCGTGAGACCACGAATAATCCCAATTGTACTGCTATAGACGCATCCATTCCAGATCATTTAAGTGCGGATCATATTTTTACAAAAAGAAAACAATTTTACTAACTTGGCTGATATAGGGAAAACTTTAAAATTCCGTTCCAGGATCGGGTATGATCGGAAAGAAGAGGTCCTCTAGCGGGGTCTTTCATCCGAGGCTATCGATTAGTTTTCATTGGTACTGTTTTTTACGTGGCGGGTCCCAAACCCAACGCACAACTCTGTAGAGGGGATGTTTCACCTTCTGCTTCAAATGGATGTTCCTAGGCTACCCAGAGGATACTTGGTAAAAGTCCGGAAGTCGTGAGCTGCTTGAGCCATATGTAAAAAAAATCGTTTCTGGTCACTCCCAAGTGAATGCGATCAGATAACTTTCCTCACTTGCGGGAATTTCTACACATGTCTCCATCCTCTATCTTTTATATGTTTACTTAATATATAATTTTATAGAGGTCTGATTTACCTCATTTTATATAAATTCGAGGCTATGAAAATGCAGCCCAATCGGCATAAATGTTTTTTTAATACGAAGAACTGAAAAATGGGCAAACATGAAAACATAGCTGTCATTGTCGTAAGATTATCGACTGACACAAATTTTCTCAACTCCGCGTCGACGCCCACAATTCGACATCAATTTGTATTTAAACTCGTACGTATGTTCTATATGTTTATCGACAATGTTGTAGTTTGATTTTTTCAACGTTGTCTCAGAACTAAATTTTTTTACCAGTTACACAATATTACTCCACGCCATCTCTGCGCCATTACTTCCATTGCAAGCCACCGTGCACAGAGGCGTTTCAGCTGAGGATTTTTGATTTGTATAGCGGAATATTCATTGGAACAATATGGAGTTATTTTCCTAATATAATAATATTCACGTAATAATATAAAATCACACATATTCATACCATTTTGTCAATTTGTCAAATAAAATCGATCAATTCCGGTGCGTAGAACCGGCTGTCGAGGGAATTGCATTAATCTCCTTTTTTAAAGGAGTAGACACCGCTTACGCGGTTATAGCCGAGTTAACAAGAGTGCGCAAATCGCTTCTTCTTTTCGCTACGAGACACCAAGTGCAACCAAGTCTTTCTCCACCTGATCTCTCAAACGAAGCGGAGGTCTTCCTCTTTCTCTGCTTCCCCCGGCGGGTATTGCGTCGAATACTTTCACAGCTGGAGCGTCTTCATCTATACGAACTAAATGACCTAGCCAGCACTATGTTAATATCGTCATATTACTTGTACAGCTCATCGTTCCATCGAATGCGATATTTGCCATTGCCAATGCGCAAAGAACCATAACTCTTCCACAGAACCCTTCTCTCGTCCATTCCTTTGTACCATATAGCAGGACGGGAATAATGAGTGACTTGTAGAGTTTTAGTCGAGAGAGAACTTTACTTCTCAATTGCCTACTCAGTTCGAAGTAGCACCTGTTGAAAAGAGTTATTCTGCGTTAGATTTCGCAGCTGACATTGTTGTTGGTGTTAATACTGGTTCCAAGTTAGGCGAAATTATCTACGACTTCGAAGTTATAAATGTGAACAGTGACGTGGGAGCCTAGTCGCGAGTGCGACGACTGTTTGCTTGATGACAGGAGATATTTCGTCTTGTTCACGTTCACAATCAGACCCAGCAGTTGCACATACTTATAGAAGATTGTACCTTCTGGATTAAGCTCTGCACCTCGATTTAATATCTCCAACAGCAGATTGAAGAAGTTGAATGATAGGGAGTCGCCTTGTCTTAAACCTCGTTTGGTATCAAACGACTCGGAGAGGTCATTCCTAATCCGGATGGAGCATTTGGTATTATTCAACGTCAGTTTAGCAGCCGTATTAGCTTTGCGGGTATACCAAATTCAGACATGGCGGCGTAGAGGCAGCTCGCGGGTTCGACTTCTACTGGTGCAATGTTTTCACTGCCGTTCAGCAGGCTGGAGAAGTGTTCCTCCATAATTTTAGTGTGATCTGAGCATCGGTTAATAGATGACCTCTGCGGCTTCTACAAGAGTCTGCTCGGGCCTTGAAACCTTCTATTTGTCGACGTATTTTTTCGTAAAATTTTCGAGCATCGCCCCTGTCGACCAGCTTGTCAAGCTCTTCGTACTTAAGCATTTCAGCCTCTGCAAATGCGTCTCGCTTCTCTCTTCAGCGCTCGGTACCTATCCCATCCCGCATCTGTTGCGTTCGATCGTAACGTGCAGTGTGTTATCTCTCCGCTGCGACACGGCACTCCTCACCGTACCAGCTGTTCTCTTTCATTTTCAGCAGTACGTATGCAGTTTGAAATGCCGTCCCATAGTTACTGAGTTACTCGAAAGCAGGAGCGCATGCCGAATAGAAAATCGTTCGGCTTTCTGTTGAGCAGGTTTTCGGCGTCGATCCTTCCTTGTTTTTGTTGTTGTGCGTTTTTTGCTGCACAGAGGCGGGCTCGTATTTTGGCTGCAACGTTATAGTAATCCAAAACGGTGTTAGGATCTCGGAGCGTACGGACGTCTAAAACAGTGGAGACGTGTCTTCCGTTTATCACAACATGATCTATCTGGTTAGTGGCTTTTTTTCCGACTGTTGTGCCAAAGATACTTTCTTAGCCCATCCTGGCGTTAACGTCACCAAGCACGATTTTGGCATCATGGCAGGGGCAGCTCTCATATATACGCTCCAACCGCTCATAGAAAGCTTCCTTGATCACATCATCATTCCTTCCAAATTAGCGATATGTTGAAGATCTGCGCTTTGATGCGGATTGAGGCTAGACGTTCATCCACCGGAATGAATGTCAGTACTCGGCGACGGAGTCTCTCTCCCATTACGAATCCTTAAACAAATTTTCGATATTTTATATGGCCACTGTTGTAAGTGTAACAAGGACTTACTCGCCTCAGTCCTTGTCCCATACATTGCATTTCTTGGACGACGGTGATGCCGATCTTCACTCTAACGAGGACATCATCCAGCTGGGTAGCGGCACCTTCCCAATTAACGGACCGGACATTCTAGGTACATGCCCTTAAATCGTTATTCTTAATATGTTTGCAGGGGTCGTCATCAAAACTCGGGTCTCTCATCCGAGGCATTCACGTACATCTAACAAACATATGTATTAAGATATTTTCTTGAAATATTTAAATTATATTAGTAATTTGATAAGATATTAAAATAACTGGACAGAAATCTGCCAATTATTAAAAACAAAAATTAATAAAATTAAAATTCATGATTTCCAAGATTCGAACGTAAATTTGTATTCGCGTTGCGCTTAACTCGTTCACGCTTACGACTTCAGATACCTCAAAAGTGGGATCGCGATTGCTTTACAAGAATAACTGTGGGTACTCTTTTATTGTTACCCTTTCCTTATTAGATACTGATCACGCAATTTAGGTAAGGTTTTACATGTCTGCCGAATTGTAGCGAATATGTTAGAAAATGGTGAATTGCCTACTCGGTGGTTTTTCAGATCTGTTACCAGTCCAAACGAGCATCACACAAATTTCAATTTGTACCTGATCATTCTCTTATGTTGTCTGCTTTTCTGATATAGCCAACTGTTTGAAACAACTGAAATCAATAATATTTTTTTTGCAATTTAAGAGCGAAACATTTCCTGTTCTGTTTACTAGATGGCGCTATTGTTCACTGTTGATAATATTTCAACCCACATTAGAGGGCGCCGTAAAAAAAACTGTGACTTATTAGTTCACGACAGGTGGCGCTAAAGTAACCGTAAGCAGATAATGGTAGTTAAAACTTTTGTGAACTAAAATACAGGAAATTAATGCACACATAAGTAATATTCGTAAACATACATTGCCGTTTTTGATTTAGTAAACCATGTTTATTGCAAGTTCTGCCAGTCAAGCGCGATAACCACAATTTTATTGTTGCTATTTTTTTTATACTCTCGCAACAAAGCTGCTAAGGAGAGTATTATAGTTTTGTTCACATAACGGTTGTTTGTAAGTCCTAAAACTAAAAGAGTCAGATATAGGGTTATATATACTAAAGTGATCAGGGTGACGAGTAGAGTTGAAAGCCGGATGTCTGTCTGTCCGTCAGTCCGTCCGTCCGTCCGTGCACGCTGTAACTTGAGTAAAAATTGAGATATCATGATGAAACTTGGTACACGCATTCCTTTCCATAAGAAGGTTAAATATGGGCAAAATCGGCCCACTGCCACCCCCACAAAATGGCGGAAACCGAAAACCTGTAAAGTGTCATAACTAAGCCATAAATAAAGATATTAAAGTGAAATTTGCCACAAAGGATCGCATTAGTGAGGGGCATATTTGGACGTAATTTTTTTGGAAAAGTGGTCGTGGCGCCGCCCATTACAAAGTTTTTTGTACATATCTCGGAAACTACTATAGCTATGTCAACCAAACTCTCTAGAGTCGTTTCCCTAAGGCACTTCCATATACAGTTCAAAAATGGAAGAAATCGGATAATAACCACGCCCACCTCCCATACAAAGATTATGTTGAAAATCACTAAAAGTGCGTTAACCGACTAACAAAAAACGTTAGAAACACTAAATTTTACGGAAGAAATGGCAGAAGGAAGCTGCACACAGGCTTTTTTTGAAAATTGAAAATGGGCGTGGCGTCGCCCACTTATGGACCAAAAACCATATCTCGGGAACTATTCGACCGATTTTAATGAAATTCGGTATGTAATATTTTCTTAACAGCCTGATGGCATGTACAAAATATGGGTGAAATCGGTTCACAACCACGCCTTCTTCCAATATAACGCTATTTTGAATTCCATCTGATGCCTTCTCTGTATAATATATACATTAGGAACCAATGATGATAGCGGAATAAAACTTTACACAAATACGGTATTTGAAAAATATGTAAATGACGGATAATGAAATCTCGATTATCACTTTATCATGCGAGAGTATAAAATGTTCGGTGACACCCGAACTTAGCCCTTCCTTCCTTGTTTTATTTCTTTTGTTTGCATGAATGTATAAATGCCTGTACATAATATGTTCATATAATCTGTGCTACATTTTACAACTAATACTTCAATTTACAATCTATTGCATTTGAGGCATGTGTGCGACTGCAAAAAAATATGTTGATGTGTATATGTACAAATATAAGTATGTGTGTATGAACGAGTATTTTATTGATTTGCGAATTGTTTATTAGATTATATTAGATTATTTATACTTTCTGTATTTAGCAAGTCATATTTACAGAATTTCAAAGTGAGATGCATTAATCTGACAGCATTTCTAACCTGATGTCAGAAGACCATAACATTTCAGAGCGGACTCGATTTTCGTTTTACCTTGGAAGTGTAACAATTTGATAGAGAAAGTCGAAATGTTTCGAAATCTACTACTTTCTGACTTTCAGGCTAATGATACACATACTAAGCACTTCGACTGCGACTGCAATTGCGACTCCGAGATCCTTCTAACCTAGAGTAAAAGCTTGGAGAACTACTTGCTCTTCGGAATTCTTACTGTAGACTATCCAATAGACATTCATACGCCAAAAAATCGAGTACATGCCAAAGTTACATATATAGAATGTCCAGCTATTGCAAGACAGCGCGCCAGTCGTTTCTTTTTTTCGCTGTTTGGCGCCAATTCAAGATACCAAGTAGTTTTGATGAGAAGAGAGAATGTTACACTGACGTTAATTAGACTTGACCTTCATAACTTCATCAGCCACTAGATTACCACTTTGGGTCCTACAAGAGGATGCCCAGATCTTGAAATTTTCCATAAGCTGCAACATATTTTCGTAGAATTTTCTAGAATTACTCATGTCGGCTAGCTTCTAATCGATCTGGTTTCCAACTTTTCTATTCAGAGACAGCCAAGAAGCTTGATGATTTTCTTGTGTTGAAATCTATTACTACAGACACATATACATATTTCGGGCTCTGCGAAGTCAAATCATTTGGTTTCCCCATGAAGGCCGAATTTTCTAACTGTTGTAGCAAAGATGCTTTCTTTGCTCACCCTGCGCAGTTGTCATTAGCGCACTCCAGCCGCTCATAAAAGACATCTTTGGTCATATCGTTTTTCTCTTCTGTCAGGGCGTGGATGCAAATCAGGGTTATGTTGAAAAATTTTGCTCTGATGCGAATTGTGGCTAGACACTTATCCACCAGAGTGAATGCCAGGACTCAGCGATGGAATCTCTCTCCCACCACGAATCCCACACCGAAATTGTGCTCCTTTATATGTCCGCTGTAGTAATTGTCACAAGGACCTACTCGTCATCGTCCTTGTCCCGTTCAGCGCATTTCTTGGCCTCCGGTGATGTCAGCCTTTACTTTTACGTGGACATCGGAACCCTCCCAATATAGGGACCGGGCATTCCAAGTGCATGCGCTTAAATCATAATTTTTACTACGTTTGCTGTGGTCGTCAACAAAAGTGGGGTGTTTCCTCCGAGGTTGTTGTATTTTTTGCATTGGGGTTGGTTTCTACGTGGCGGATTTTTAACTAAGTGAACTTCACTTAGATGTTAAATAATTCAAATAGTTAAAAATTTGATCAACCGGATTCTAGGATCAAACAAAAAAAAAATATTCTCACATTATTTGAGCGAATAATTTGATCGAAACGAAATCACATGGGAGCTGTCAAAGTTCATAACAGTTACCAAAATTCTCAGTGCACTCTGACAGCGAACGAGAAACTTTTACGGCCAACTGACAGCGCACTGAATGCATGGACGAAAGCAACAGTTCGCTGGCAGATTCAACGCACCAAACAATAGAGAGGGAGGTACGCGCAAACCACTCTCAAACAAACTTCCGGCGGTTGAGGTGGACTCCAAAGCATAGAGAAATTGAAAGTGAAATAAAAGTGGAAAGTGTAGAGCACGTCGAAACAACGTGCTCAGTTTTAACTAAGAAATCAGCAGCGCCTGGAAATCAACTATTTTATATTTCGGAACATGAAACGTCAATGTTATTACATTAACGTCATTTCCACTACAAAAAAGGAAGGCCGCTTGGCATCATTTGTAACAACGCCAACACGACGAAAACATGCATACGAGTATATTGAATTAGACACAGCACAGGCTACGAGGGAGAGGGGATCAGAGAGAGAAGAAGAATTCCTGGGAAGTAGTGAGCCGAGGCCAGAGGTTATGTGAGTGCGCGCGGATGCAGCTTCGACTGTAACTGGCAGCGGATTACGTGATCGGAAATTAAATATTTTCTTAACACACATACAACTCTGCATATTCCTGTATACATATTGTATGAGTACTTGTCTGTTGTATTGAATTTTCTAAGCTGAAGCGAAATGAAATAAAATCAAAAGTATAAAGCAACAGAATAAACAAATGAACGCATAAATGGACAGAAATAATAGGGATTGACATAAGAAAAAGATAGATGAGAAGAACAAAGTTCAAAGAGGTCGGCAAGGGAGCAAATGACGGCAAGTGAAAGGAAGGGAAATGGAAACGAGTGAAGATAATACATAACAAAACAGTAACGAGCAGTTTAAAAGTAGCGCCGAAAAAGCGAAGCGTGGCACCGAACGGTAGCATCCTGTAGCATTTTTTGCGCCGCCGAATAACCAAATGGTGAGCGGAGCTGTGTGTAGCCGAAGCGAAGGCTTTAAAGAAATACGTGTACACAAGAAATGAAAATAAATGTAAACAAATAAACGAAAAATAGACGTACAAGGTGTGACTGAGCTCCGTAAGCGCACTAGGGCTCCTCGAGAAATCACTGAAATTTCGTAAATTGAGGCTAAATTGTTGACGAAAAGTGTCGTTGATGAAACTAAGTGTATATTATTTCCAGTTTCACTTGGCTAGGTTAGGTTAAGAAGTGAATCCTAACAGTGATCTCACTTGGACAGCTTAAAACGCCGGGCCATAGTAACACCTAAATCTTTTTCATAACAGATAATAAGAATGACAAAACGATGTGAGCCTATAAGAGTTTTATTGAGATGGCTAATATAAGTTTCTACTATGCTTTCTGGTTCGCCAAAGATAGGGCTATTGAGATGTTTCAGCCACAGTCTTGCAAAGACTGGACAATGGAGGAGAAATTGTCTAGATGTATCCGTATTCACTTAGGTTTTTGTGTTATTTTTTTTTATATTTGGGAATTAAGCAATATCACATATTATTATAGGATTCAGTAAAAGACAGCTAAGAAGTATTCAAAGCTTTTTGAATCGCATTTGTTCGACTTTAAAAACCGTAAGGTCTATATTTCCGGTATCCGACAGTGACTTTTCTGACTATGGAAGCTACTTTGGCGTAGGGTTGATGGAAGACAAGTCAAAAGCTCCAACTTCTGGGAAAAAACTGAGCTCATTCATATTGTAGGGTTTAGGACTGCCACCTAAGATCTCATCTTCATAATTGGAAAAATGGAATCGTCGGAACGTAAATCAATCCATTTACTGGTGAGTCCAGCTGTTCGTAGAAAATAGAGTTAAGCTAAGCTTAGCGGTCCGGTAATTTAGGTCAAAGTATTCGAGGAGTCTGGAGTATCCAAGCTTATAATTTACTAGATACTTGACTTCTCCATGAAATCATGACTATAGCTTACACCATCTATTCTGTATACAGTCTTTATTTACTTGTTTCTATATATGCGATGTAATTCGGTAAAAACTTTTTTGAGAAAAAATTTAAAAGTCTTTACACGGACATCTCTGACTACTCTCGTAGATTATTTAAATGCTGAATAATTAATAAAGCAAAAATACGAATATTTCAATATAATTACGATATTTTAAGTTTTATAAGAAAGTCATAAAATTACGGTTAAAAGTGGAAATAACAAAAAGAAAGGTAAGAGGTAAATATGCAGAATTGGTGTGTTTTCAGTGATTGATAAGTTGTACCTACTATATGTAATGAGATTCCGTTGCATACATTTTACTCGCTGAGGAACTTTTCTTTTTCTGTTGTGCGTGGTAGGGGTGTAATCCTGAATAGCTAATTTTAATAATGTAGTAAAAATTTTAAGAAAGAATATTTAAGCGTTTTCGCATACAAATTAGAGCAGAATTCATTTAAATGGAAAAAACCGAAAGACAATAAATAACCGAAACAATAAACGTTTCGTACGTGGCGAAAGCCGCACATCGCTGAATTGAAGGCAGGTGGTGCTTTTAGTAACAGAGAGAGTCAGGGTAACCAGCTCGGAATTAATTGGTATTCCTCCCTGGATTTAGTACCCATTTTATCAAATGGTGGTCATGTTGAATATTCCGAAAGTGTTGGACTTTGAATCTTTGTAAATGGATGGTGGAAGAAGCAATATGGATGCGTAAGAATTTCGTATATTAGACTCTTAAAAGCACAGTTGATTTTCGGAAATGTTACCTCGCATGTCGGTGTTATAAGCCCAGTTTTAGACTGATATAAATCTATCTTTTAAATTACGTAGCTCTACTTGTTACGGTCTAAAACTGCGATATTTTTCGGGTTACTGATCGCGAAAATAACGTCCAAAAGCTGACATCTTATCAGACACGCATTTTGCCTTTAAAAGTTTACCTGAACCCGACCAAGTAAATGGTGGTGTCATCGTGTTAATGGGATCACACAGATCTCTTGTCCTTATGAACCAAGCACTTTCACGTAGGAGTTCGCTGTCACTATAGACGAAAGGCTTATGAAACATACATCAATTATTCCGTTTCTCAACCGGTCAGCTTGATCAGGTTGACGGTAATTAAACATAGAGGATATATCAGGCTTCTATAATTGTGATTATTTTATAACAAGTTTGACATAAATCTGGATCGTTCCAATTTTGTAAACTCTACTTAATTCTGTACTTATCTAGGACAGGTTTTCGCTGGCTACTAAGGAATAACTTTAGTGAAACTTACCACGTAACACTGATATCACTCGGATATCACAGGACGGATCTTCTGTTCTAGTTCTAGTGAATGAAGCATCATTGCGGAGGACGGTTACTGTCATTATAGTCGAGAGCCTTAGTTAATAGGTACTCTCTGAGATCTTCACAGTCGGCAGGCAGCTCACAGAAGGTATGGATGTGTGGTGCCATCGTAAAATAATTTGGAACAAACTAAAGTTGGAAAAAAACTATTCGCAAAGAAAAATGTTAAACATAAGTGATTAGTTTATATTTAGTTTAGGGACTAATTTATATGGTCCAATTTTCCAGAAAAGGTCAATGAGACCGCCTCTGCCGGCAAATGGCTCTCAGATAATGTGGATGAGCGGTGCAAGAGTGATTGATTTAAGTCTATTAAATATGGTCTATTCTTCCAAAAATGGTATATGTGATCTCTTCGACTAGCAAACGACTATGGCATATTGTAGATAAATTTTGCCACCGTGAACAGTACATGGAATCATTTCAGTATAGGCATAATAGCGGATCTACTTCGACAGATAACAACCATTCTGATTATATACTCATTTAGTACACACATTCATCATTTATACTTGTATATGACATTGCATATTGACTGAAACCCAGCTTTCTCATTGAACGAAATATCTTGCTCCCTCTCCTTTTACAATAATATAACGGATCTTTCATATTTTGTGTTTCATACTTAAATTTTCTTAAACAAACATCAGAACAATTTTTAGTTTAAAAAACACAAACATACACATACACCAACATATGCCATATATCATTCGTATAACTACATACAAAAGTGTTTTTCTGCTCCTTCTTCAATATACAGGAACAAGAATTCAACCTGTAACAAGTAAGGAAGGGCTAAGTTCGGGTGTCACCGAACATTTTATACTCTCGCATGATAAAGTGATAATCGAGATTTCATTATACGTCATTTACATATTTTTCAAATACCGTATTTGTTTAAAGTTTTATTCCGCTATCATCATTGGTTCCTAATGTATATACTCGTATTATACAGAAAAGGCATCAGATGGAATTCAAAATAGCGTTATATTGGAAGAAGGCGTGGTTGTGAACCGATTTCATATTATATATATGATATTCATATTTTTCATATATATAATAATTCATTTCATTCATATTTCGCACATGCATCAGGGTGTTAAGAAAATATTATATACCGAATTTCATTGAAATCGGTCGAATAGTTCCCGAGATATGGTTTTTGGTCCATAAGTGGGCGAGGTCACGCCCATTTTCAATTTTCAAAAAAAGCCTGTGTGCAGCTTCATTCTGCAATTTCTTCCGTAAAATTTAGTGTTTCTGACGTTTTTTGTTAGTCGGTTAATGCACTTTTACTGATTTTCAACATAACCTTTGTATGGGAGGTGGACGTGGTTATTATCCGATTTCTTCCATTTTTGAACCGTATGTAGAAATGCCTGGAGGAAACTACTCTATAGAGTTTGGTTGACATAGCTGTAGTAGTTTCCGAGATATGTACAAAAAACTTAGTAGGGGGCGGGGCCACGCCCACTTTTCAAAAAAAATTGCGTCCAAATATACCCCTCCCTAATGCGATCCTTTGTGCCAAATTTCACTTTAATATCTTTATTTATGGCTTAGTTATGACACTTTACAGGTTTTCGGTTTCCGCCATTTTGTGGGCGTGGCAGTGGGCCGACTTTGTCCATCTTCGAACTTAACCTTCTTATGGAGCCAAGGAATACGTGTACCAAGTTTCATCATGATATCTCAATTTTTACTCAAGTTACAGTTTGCACGGACGGACGGACAGACAGACATCCGGATTTCGACTCTACTCGTCACCCTGATCACTTTTGTATATATAACCCTATATCTGACTCTTTTAGTTTAAGGACTTACAAACAACCGTTATGTGAACAAAACTATAATACTCTCCTTAGCAACTTTGTTGCGAGAGTATAAAAATATATACATATAAAAGTTCAAGTATTTACTTCCGAAATTTCCAGCAAGACCCCTTATACTTCACCAAGTATAAGCAGGATTGCTTAAAATAAGCTACGGCAATCAAAGAAAAAAAAAAAAACAAGAAAAGCGCATTTGCGAATTAAATTTTATATATACATACATATGTATGTACATACATTTCACTTATATTTATAAAACCATATAAAGAGCATAACAGGCTCATTTACTACTCAAATCATATGCATATATCCATATTGCAAATACTTATCTACATTTAGTACATACGTACTTATATTCTAAAGTCAGAATATCATTTTATTTTCTTTTCGCGGCCTCTTCTCACTGCGTACATACTTATATACATACATACTTATGTACATGCGGCGCAGTTACACAAATTATATACATTCTTACTAACAAGTGAAATTACCTACGGTCGGTTAATTCTCTTTTCGGTGTTTTTCGTACAAACATATATACGTATATATATACAAGCGTATATATGTATATGCACATACGGGCGCATATAAATATAGTCAATATATACTGGAACAAATACCCAATCGGCATTGGGTACAAATTATATAACAAAAGGTTTTTATAACAACTTTTCATAATTAAATATTTGTACAAAAGTGTACTGTCACATACTTATTGCTTCAAAGTCCACATTGGCATATGTACCGCGATACCCCTTGGATTTTGACTAACAAAACCAAGCAGGATTGCGTATAAAATATATTCGAAGTCCACATTGGCATATGTCCCGCAATACCCCTTGATTTTTCAGCAACAAAAACAAGCAGGATTGTGTAAAAAACCAAAGCGTAATACATACTTATGTACATACATGCATATGTACAAAGTGCAGTGATCTCTACAGCGAGCGCTCATTAAGCTTAGTACGCAGCTCTCAAGAAACGTAAAAACTTCATATAAAAAAACGCTTAAGAAACGGTCAAGAAACGTTCCTGCGATAAATTTACTTGTGCTAGTACGCAGCTCTCAAGAAATCTAGTACTAATTTTTGATTATTTTTTTCAGTAAAATGTGAATATGGCAAACCTGGTTTTGCGAAGAAACATCAATTCAACAATTGTTTCTTGAAGGAAATTCGAAGTAATCGTCAAATTCTTCCTAAATTAGTTGAAATCATTATTATGAAGTATATTCCATTTTGAAATGTTGTACAAAACCTACCAATCATCAAACACATTTCTTAAATCTCAATGAAAATATTTATGTTACCATACACATACACACATACATATTACGCACAAAGTTTGTTTTCTTTGTTTATTCTCTCTTGCTCTTCTAATGTAGATCATTCACAATGCGTAACCAGCTGCCAAAATTACTTGAGAAATAATGTATTTTTTTTCTTGAGCAATTACTTGAGAGCTGCGTACCAACCTTTAGCAGCTAACAAATAAAATATCCTATAGGTATACCCTATAGGACTTTGGGGCATAAAGCATATATAAAATAAATATACATAGAAAATCAAAATACATAAAATATTTCCGGTCGTTAATAAATAATTAAATCAAATTTAAGCGATTAATTATTTATTTCATTTGGAAACTCTTATTAACGTAAAAGAGTTCGCGATTACACATATTATCAAATACGTAAAGAGTTATTTATATCAATTTCGTTCAAAAATCTTATTTACTTAAAAGAGTTCTCGTTTATTAAAAGCCATTGATTTTATTGATTTTTATTTTTATTTTTTTTGAAACTCTTACACACAAACGAGTCTTCTATTCAACACTTCACATACGAAACTTTTTCTAAACAGCTACAAGTCTAGTTTTCACTAAGACCTTTTGATTTATTCTATACATATTTTAAATGAGCTCAGACTCAAAGGAATCTAAAACAACTCAGTTGCTAAAAGTTCCAAAAATGATTGCAGACGAGAAAAGTCCATGTACACCGGCAGAAGCTACACGCTCAAAGCAAGGTGCTACAAAACTAAAGAGGGGTATAGACATTTCTTATACAAAATTCATTGCTGAAAGTGACAGTTTGATACGATACTGCACTCGATTCTCATCTTCACCGATTCAAGACAATTCTGAATCGGTCTTAGAAATCAAATAAGATAATTTAGACAATTTCTGGACACGTCTCCAAGCGGCATATGACGCAATCGTAGAATCTGACGACTCAGATCTACCGGAAAATTTTAAATCCTCGGCATACACCAAGTATGAACACTGCCTAGACCAGTTCGAAGACACAAAGGCAATGATTTCTGATCAACTAAAGCTATTAAGAGCAATTGCACCTACTCCAAAACCGAGAGTAGAGCTGCCACAAAGACAAGCCTTAAAGTGCCAGTATGCGACACAGATATATTTCATGGTGGTTATGAACAGTGGCCGTCCTTCCGGGACATGTTTACAGCTGTGTACATAAACCATCCCAAATTGTCACAAGCGAAGAAATTGTATCACCTCAGATACAAAAACAAAGGTCAGGCAGGCGTAATAGTCAAACAGTTCGCTCTCAATGACGAAAATTTTAATTTTGCTTGAGAAGCTTTAAAAGCACGTTATGAAAACGAGAGAATATTGGTCGACAAACAGGTGACGATATTAATGAATTTACCAAAAATTCAGAAAGAAACAAGTGAAGAGTTCATAAAGCTTCAATCCACTGTTTCCAATTGTTTGTCGGTTTTATCGACACAGAATATTCCCACAGATAATTGGGACCCCATTCTGGTAAATAGATGCACAGCTGCATTACCAGAAAAAAGATTACTTTTGTGGGAGCAATCGCTCTCCTCGCGAAGAAAGTACCCAAGGTGGCAGCAAATGAAAAAAATTCTTACTACCCAATACGAAATTGCAGAAAGGGTAGATAAAAAACTAGTCAGAACGAAAAACGTTCAAAACGACCTCAACAGAAGCTTCAATAGACCCCAAGCAACTAGCCACAATAATTCAAATAGAAGTTTTTTTAAAAAAGGAGGTCACAAACTAAAATTGTGCGAAAAATTCTAAAAAATGAATGTTAGCGATAGAAACAATTTCTTAAGAACGAAAAAATTATGTACCAACTGTTTGTCACATGCGCATACGCTTAAAGATTGCGAAAGCAAATTTAATTGCGTTTACTGCCACAAAAGACATCATTCTATGTTACATATAACCAATTTTTCCAGCTCACCCCCAAACAATGCAAACGTAAAACGAGCAACAGGATTAGTTGCCACAACAAATTCTGAAAACTGCCAAGAAGCACCATGCTGCTCAAAGGCGTTGAAAACCCAAACGCTACATAGCGAAAATCACAGTAGGGTACTACTAACCACAGCAGTTGTCTCCATCGAACATCGAAGAGAACTGTTTAAGCTCAGAGCCTTAATAGACCAAGGATCACAACGATCATTTATAGCGTCTAGGGCACAAAACAGGCTACAGTTGCCAACCAAACTGGCCAATTTTGAAATCACGGGAACGGGCGGAAGATTTGTTCAAAACTCAAATAAAATCTGCCCCATTACCCTCTTTTCCCCCAAAGCGGATAAGCGCATACAAGCAGAAGCTATTGTCTTACCGCAATTAACCAATATGTTACCCAGCTATCATATAAATAGCAAGCATTGGCAAAAGGTTTCACACCTAAAGCTAGCAGACCCAAACTGCAACACACCCGCTCAAATAGATCTTCTATTAGGCAGCGATCTCATCTTCTTCTTCTTAATTGGCGTAGACACCGCTTACGCGATTATAGCCGAGTTAACAACAGCGCGCCAGTCGTTTCTTCTTTTCGCTGCGTGGCACCAATTGGATATTCCAAGCGAAGCCAGGTCCTTCTCCACTTGGTCCTTCCAACGGAGTGGAGGTCTTCCTCTTCCTCTGCTTCTCCCGGCGGGTACTGCGTCGAATACTTTCAGAGCTGGAGTGTTTTTATCCATCCGGACAACATGACCTAGCCAGCGTAGCCGCTGTCTTTTAATTCGCTGAACTATGTCAATATATCTCGTACAGCTCATCGTTCCATCGGATGCGATATTCGCCGTGGCCAATGCGCAAAGGACCATAAATCTTTCGCAGAATTTTTCTCTCGAAAACTCGTAACGTCGACTCATCGGTTGCTGTCATCGCCCAAGCCTCTGCACCATATAGCAGGACGGGAATTATGAGCGACTTATAGAGTTTTGCTTTTGTTCGTCGTGAAAGGACTTTACTTTTCAATTGCCTACTCAGTCCGAAGTAGCACCTGTTGGCAAGAGCAATCCTGCGTTGGATTTCCAGGCTGACATTATTAGTGGTGTTAATGCTGGTTCCTAAATAGACGAAATTATCTACAACTTCAAAGTTATGACTGTCAACAGTGACGTGAGTGCCAAGTCGCGAGTGCGACGACTGTTTGTTTGATGACAGGAGATATTTCGTTTTGCCCTCGTTCACTACCAGACCCATTTTCTGTGCTTCCTTGTCCAGCCTAGAGAAAGCAGAACTAACGGCGCGGGTGTTGAGGCCGATGATATCAATATCGTCGGCATACGCCAACAGCTGTACACTCTTATAGAAGATGGTACCTTCTCTGTTTAGTTCTGCAGCCCGAACTATTTTCTCCAGGAGCAGGTTGAAGAAGTCGCACGATAGGGGGTCGCCTTGTCTGAAACCTCATTTGGTATCGAACGGCTCGGAGAGGTCCTTCCCGATCCTGACCGGGTTTTTCGTGTTGTTCAACGTCAGTTTACACAGCCGTATTAGTTTTGCGGGGATACCAAATTCAGACATCGCGGCATAAAGGCAGCTCCTTTTCGTGCTGTCGAAAGCAGCTTTAGAAATCGACGAAGAGGTGGTGTGTGTCGATTCTCCTTTCACGGGTCTTTTCCAAGATTTGGCGCATGGTGAATATCTGGTCGATTGTTGATTTTCCAGGTCTGACGCCACACTGATAAGGTCCAATCAGTTTGTTGACGGTGGGCTTTAATCTTTCACACAATACGCTCGATAGAACCTTATTATGCGATGTTGAGGAGGCTAATCCCACGGTAGTTGGCGCAGATTGTGGGGTCCCCTTTTTTATGGATTGGGCATAGCACACTTAAATTCCAATCGTTGGGCATGCTCTCGTCCGACCATATTTTACAAAGAAGCTGATGCATGCTCCCTATTAGTTCTTCGCCACCATGTTTGAATAGCTCGGCCGGTAGTCCGTCGGCCCCTGCCGCTTTGTTGTTCTTGAGGCGGGCAATTGCTATTCGAACTTCTTCATGGTCGGGTAATGGAACGTCGGCTCCATCGTCATCGATTGGGGAATCGGGTTCTCCTTCTTCTGGCTTTGTGCGTTCACTGCCATTCAGCAGGCTGGAGAAGTGTTCCCTCCATAATTTAACTATGCTCTGGGCATCAGTGACTAGATCACCTTTGGGGGTCCTACAAGAGTATGTTCCGGTCTTGAAACCTTCTGTAAGCCGCCGCATTTTTTCGTAGAATTTTCGAGCATTACCCCTGTCGGCCAGCTTATCAAGCTCTTCGTACTCACGCATTTCGGCCTCTTTCTTCTTCTGTCTGCAAATGCGTCCATCTACAGTTGTCAACAAAACTGGCCAACTTTGGAAATCACGGGAATGGGCGGAAGAGTTGTTCAAAACTCAAATGAATCTGCCCCATTACCCTCTTTTCCCCAAAGCGGATAAGCATACAAAGCAAGAAGCTATTGTCTTACCGCAATTAACCAACTTTATGCTACCAAGCTATCATATAAATAGCAAGCATTGGCAAAAGGTTTCACACCTAAAGTTAGCAGACCCAAACTGCAACACACCCGCTCAAATAGATCTTCTATTAGGCAGCGCTCTCATACCACAGATAATACTCGAAGGTATTGATAAAATTACTAATACACTTCTGGCGCAAAATACCATTTTCGGATGGGTCCTAAGTGGACTAGTTGCGGAACCAGTCACAACATTGACAACTCAAGTTGAGGAAGTCTCAAATGAGTACCTCAATTCACAATTGAGAAAATTTTGGAATTAGAAGAACTCCCCCATATCAGTCACAACCCCTGAAGATCAGTATTGTGGGGATTTTTACAAAGCCACAACTACTAGATCAGAAAACGGTCGGTACGTCGTACGATACCACTAAGCAACAATTTCCTAACACACTCGCCTTAGGTCACTCTCGCACCTCTGCAATTCAGCGGTTTCTAAGTATGGAAAGAAACCTACTTAAAAAAGTGCCAAAGTCAAATCTTCTTTGAATGATGGCTAAGTTCAGAAGTCGTCACCATTCATTTTGATCACGTCGCATGGTAAAGTCATAAGATAATCGTCAGATTTCATTATACGTCATTTACATATTTTTCATCGTACCGTATTTTTTGTAGGGGCGTGTTCCGCTAATCATCAATATGGTTCCTATTAACACTCGCTATATTATACAGAGAAGGCATCTAGATGGAATTCAAAATGAGCTTTATATTGGAAGACACTCGACGTGGTTGTGAACACGATTTCAACACCATATTTGCGCTCCTGTATCATGGCAGGGTAGTTAAGATGTCACAATACCTATACATACCCGTTCATTGAAATCCAGTCTGGTATTTCTTGAGACGAAGGTTCTTGGCCCATATTTTTGGCGAGGACCACAACCAGCTGGGCAGCGGTTACCTTCCCAATGCAGACATTCCAGGTGCATGGCCCGTAAAATTTAGTCCGTTTCCGTGCCATGGTCGTGTTCAAAACTCTCTCATCCGAGACTTTTTAACGTTTTCATTGGTTTTTAACGTGGCGGGGAGGTGGCCCAGGTTATTATCCGATTTCTTCCATTTTCGCCTTCTCACTTTACGCTCGAAATCACCTTCGAACGGATGTTCTGTAGGCTACTATAGAGGATTCTTGGTCAAAGTACAAAAAACTTAGTGAGGGGGAATGAGCCCATTTTCCAAAAGAATTGTTTCTGGCCACTCCCAAGCGAATCCGATCAGAGAACTTTCCTCTTTGCGTGAACTTCTACACATGATGGCTTCCTCCAGGCAAGCGATAGGTTACCACAGATAATAATGTGGGCGTGGAAAATTACTGATACCTCTTCTGGCGCAAAATACCAAGTTTTCGGAACCAATCTTAAGTGGATAGTTGCGGAACCAGTCACCAAGTTTGACTACTCAAGTTGAGGAAGTCTCAAATGAGTACCTCAATTCACAATTGAGACGCCTTTGGAAATTAGAAGAACTCCCCCCGCTACTCAGTCACAACCCCGACAGATCAGTACATGAGGATTTTTACAAAGCCACTACTACTAGATCAGGAAACGGTGGTATAACTATAACCCTATACTGACTCTTTTAGACTACCACTTACAAAATTTCCTAACCATTATGCCGTAGGTCAAATCGCACCTCTGCAATACTCTCAGTTTCTAAGTATGGAAAGAAACCTACTAAAAAAAAAAGGCGAACTCAAATCTGAATATGATGGTGTGTTAGAAGAATACCTCCATTTGGATCACATGGAGGAAGTAACCCCAGGGGAGAAAATCGTCAATGGCAAATACTACTCCTTTTATCTGCCACATCACGCAGTAGTGAAGCCAGACAAAAAAACAACAAAAGTAAGAGTTGTTTTTAATGCTTCGAAACCACTAGTTCAGGCTTATTCCTAAATGACTTCAATGGGGACGTGAAAAAATGTATCAGCAAATAGTCGTACATAAAGACGACCAAGATTTTCAACGTATTATGTTCCGAAGATCCCCCATCAGTCTTTACGTGACTTCAAATTAATTATTATTAGTTACATTTGGCGTTAACTGTGCACCATATTTAGCCATTCGAAGACTTTGCGAAATGGCAGACAAAACAAAGTCAGAATTTCCTCTGGCAACTAAGTGTTGAAAACGTGTGTAGACGATATTCTGTCTGGAAGTCACACCCTTCCACAAGCATACGAAGCCTTATCACAGGTAATAAAAGCCCTCAAATCTGGAGGGTTTCCATTAAAAAAGATTACGGCAAATCACCCAAATATACTCAAAAATATTCCAAACGAAAATTTGTTGGAAACTAATTTCCTTATATTCGAAAAGGAAAGTACAACAAAAACACTAGGCATCCAACGGAATGCGATATCGGACCAGTTCTCATACACGACTGAGTCCATATCCGCATTATCAGCCATAACAAAAAGACAGTTTTTATTCTGGGTGGCAAAACTTTTCGACCCCGCAGGATGGCTTTCGCCAAATATGATCCAAGCGAAAATCTTAATACAAGTATTATGGCTAGATGGAACCGACTGGGACGAACAAGTGAAACCTCTTCGCTTAGAAAAATGGTCCCAGTTCGCAAACAATGATGAATGATATTTCTCAGATACAAATTCCACGATGGGTAAACTACTCCCCCGAACACAAAGTCGAACTACATGGCTTTTGTGACGCCTCAGAAAAGGCATTCTGCGCTACTATCTATGTGCGCACGCAAAGTGACACCACGACCACAAGCCACTTATTAGTAGCAAAAGCAAAGGTGGCACCTTTGAAAACTATAAGTCTCCCACGACTTGAGTTATGTGGCGCACTACTACTGTCAAAATTAGTAGCCATGGTGCAAATGCATTTAAATATGACAAAATGCAAAATATATGTGGTCCGATTCCGAAATTGTACTAGCCTGGTTGGAAAAGCCAACACATGCATGGAAGACGTTTATTTCTAACCGAACGTCTCAAATTCTTGACCTAGTGGGATCAGCCACTTGGCGTCACGTAGCCAGTGCTGACAATCCTGCCGATCTAGGTACAAGGGGGTGCAAGCCACTGCACCTTGCCACCACCACCCTCTGGTGAAATGGCCCCCGATGGTTGATAGAATCTCCTGATTCTTGGCCACAATCCCCCATGCGCAACATTATCGCACCAGAAGGTCGAAAAATCGCCACTTTTCACACATTATTGGATGATGCCGACATCCTTGAACGATTTTCATCGTTTCCAAAAGCTCTCAGAGTAGTTGCCTATATGTTCAAATTTATCGACCAACTCAAAAGCAAAGTAAAAGGATCACATAATTTCCCATGCAACAAAGTGACGCACCTAGAGTTACAAAAGGCAAAGGTCGCACTAATAGCATATACACAAGCGCGCTACTTCAGCCGCGATATATCACTACTAAGAGAATCGAAGCCGATTGATAAAAAGAGCTCACTCTTAGTTCTAAACCCATTTCTGGACACGAAAGGTCTGCTTCGTGCCAATGGTCGGCTCGCTAATTCGAGCCTAACATACAATGAACGCCACCCCATAATAATTCCAGAGAGGTCACCATTTGCCACATTATTCCTCCATTACATCCACATCTTAATGCTACACGCCGAACATCGCCTCATGCAACATATGGTACGCCAGGAGTATTACATCCCCCGTCTTAAGCCGCAAATCAAGAAGTGCATCTTCACGTGCAAGATTTGCACTATGCACAAACAGAAGATGCGAACGCAGATTATGGCAGCACTTCCACCTGAACGCTGCAATTTCGCTCTGCCTTTCACCACAACAGGTGTTGATTTTGCTGGGCCTTTCCAGGTAAAGGCGTCCATGTTAAGGTCTCCCACTCTCATGAAAGGCTATGTGGCTGTCTTTGTATGTTTCACGACAAAGGCAGTACACCTTGAGCTATGTAGTAATCTGACGACGGAGGCTTTTCTCGCGGCATTTGCTCGCTTCGTCGCTCGACGTGGCTACCCATCAAAGATCATGAGCGATAATGGCAAAACCTTTATTGGAGCTCAACGAGCTACAGAAAAGCAATTTGTGGATTTTTTAAAACAAGTGTGACCCGCTACTCATATGGGCGGTTTATGGGAATTAGCTGTAAAAAGCTTCAAATCCCATTTCAAATGGGTAGCTGGAAATTATAAATTCAATTACGAAAAGTTCACGACGTTATTAAATCGAATTGAAGCCGTTCTCAATTCACGGCCACTCACAGTACTATCGCAAGACCCCTCAGATCTCACCGCCTTAACTCCAGGGCATTTTCTAAAGGGAGCACCCATCGTGGCCATTCCTGAGCCAGGCGTGGAGTCGCTATCCCTATTAAATCGATGGGAACGAATTAAGATTCTCCATCATGATTTCAGTCGCCGATGGAAGAACGAATACATAAAGGACCTCCACAAAGGATACCGCGGGAAGACTCCTGAACAAGCGCCTAACTTGGAGACTGTGTCCTCATTCACGATGATTGTCTAACCCCGACCGAGTGGCGGCTTGGTCGCATAGAAAAGCTACACTACGGCTCCGACGGTCACATACGAATCTTTGATCTCCGTACGCAAAACGGAACGCTAACCAGACCGCTCGTGAAGCTATGCTTTCTGCCAACTTCCGATGATCGCGAATCCGAAAACCGGAAAAACCGAACCGATAATATCGCGATATAATAAAATCACTAAATTAAATACTAAAACGAAAAATACGCTTATAATAACCGTCAAAAAATAACAACCGTCGGAACATAACAAACCGTAAATAAAAATAACAAACCGTACGCAAAAATAACAAACTGTAAAAAAAAAACTAAGAAAAAATGGTCGATCCATACGACGACCCATTCATGCCACATATCGTGGCACGATGGCTCATATCTCAATGTATGATAAATTTATAACCAATAATCTTCTCTATACAGATTACTATGGAGGTAGATACGCCAGTTACAACCACGCCAACCGCTCGGGCTACCAATGCGCCACGCACCGGGCCCTCACCAGCGCCCCGAACTGTGGTTGCAACAACGCCGGCACCTGCACCGGCAACAACGCCGGCACCTGCACCGGCAACAACGCCGGCCCCTGTACCGGCAACCGCGCCAGCAGCGGTCCTTCCAACACCACACCTATCACGGACTTTGGAGTCCCTAAGGTGCCCCATCTGTCGGCGCCCACATCGCCTGCACCATTGTGGCATATTTCGGGGTATGCGATCCGTGCAACGGCAGCAAGTTGCCCAGGCCCATGGGCATTGCCAGAACTGCCTGTCACATACACATGTGACTGCAGCGTGTGAGTCACGAGGACTGTGCCAAATATGCCACAGGCCGCATCACACGCTGCTACATCGCAGCGCAGCACGCGAATTGAATCGGCCCCCAGTCCATCGCGGCCGCATACCCCGACTCCAAACCGTAGCTCATGGCGCACCCCAGCGGAGCGGAACCTCATCGCGGCGTCGACAGCCTGGGCCACCACCTCGTCGGTCTACGGGGTTGAGCAGCGTTGTGGCTACGCTGCAGCGCCTTTTAGGCTAAACAGTCGTTTAGGGGGACCGGGATGGCTAAATGATCACCTGACCCCCCTCTTAATATAACAAAGCTACACCCCACTCATACACACCATACTCAACACGACTACACCATCTACATCATCCACACATCATTTCATCATACTCTCACCTCATCATCATCTACACCACACCTTTCACACCACACACGAGAACACCTAACACAAGCAACAAAAGGGACTGGCGGACGGCGCCAGCCTCTCTTTTTATTACGATCCGCGCGCATATACGCATCTACCGGCATTTCTTATCCCGCACTGGCACTGGTAAGTGCCGCGAGTTTTTTTTTATAAAAAAACCTCTGTTAGTTCTACTGGGAAAAATAAGAATTTATATTTTTGGACTACTATATAATAATTGTGGCATAACTCTTATATACCAATTAAAATAATAAATTTAAAATGAGAAATGATATTTTGATTTATGCTTGTATAAGTTTATTAAATTTAAGACTTCCCAACCCAATTTGCATAATATTTAATAAATTAACAATATTGTACTAAATATTAAATGTTATTTTGAAAATGTACTTTATTTTTATAATATAACACAACCGTCGTAACTCGCTCTTCTAATTTTCATATTACCAAAATTAAAATGCCGTCGGCATATGTGGAAATGGGATATGTTGTCTCTTCGAAATTTTCATATAAATGAAAACTGCGCTGTTAAACTGCTGAAGAGACAGCTTCTAGCTTACGATATATGGCAAACTATGTAGTATTCTATATCTAGTAAGCAATGAACAATGTGGAGTCTGCACAGGCAGAGATGCCCCGTTATAATAATAAAAGTATTTTTGAGAATTGGTAACACTGTAAGGTTGGCACCATCAAACATGTCAACACATTAATTATATTTATATTTTGAAATTAAAATAAAAAATTTAAAATGAGAAATGATATTTTGATTTATGCTTGTATAAGTTTATTAAGTTTAAGACTTCCCAACCCAATTTCCATAGTATTTCTATAAATTAACAATATTACACTAAATATTAAATGTTATTTTGAAAATGTACTTTATTTTTATAATATAACACAACCGTCGTAACTCGCTCTTCTAATTTTCATATTACCAAAATTAAAATGCCGTCGGCATATGTGGAAATGGGATATGTTGTCTCTTCGAAATTTTCATATAAATGAAAACTGCGCTGTTAAACTGCTGAAGAGACAGCTTCTAGCTTACGATATATGGCAAACTATGTAGTATTCTATATCTAGTAAGCAATGAACAATGTGGAGTCTGCACAGGCAGAGATGCCCCGTTATAATAATAAAAGTATTTTTGAGAATTGGTAACACTGTAAGGTTGGCACCATCAAACATGTCAACACATTAATTATATTTATATATTTTGAAATTTGGAATTGAAATTTAAATACACGATGTTATGAGCAAAGTTGATATTATGTTGTCGATTCAAAGTCTTGTTTTAATGCGTTCTTCAATTCGAGTGGAACTGAAATTACAAATACCGTCCAAATGTTTGACAGCAAGTAAGTAGTCAACTTTTATATATGGAAAATCGGAATTGTCGTTTTACTCTATCTTACTCGTAATTTTTCCTTATTTGCTCACCGTTTAGACCTACCCTGGACTACGACAAACATTTTAAAACCAAAGTCAGCTCAATCGGCCCAGCCGTTCTCGAGTTTTAATCAGACTAACGAACAACAACAACAATTCATTTTTATTTATATAGATTTACTTATTTTTTTTCATAAAAAATTTCATTTGAACAAAATATTAAAATTTCATTGAATTGAAAGGTGTTAGTATGGCCGCAACGAAATTGTGTACATGCAAAATGGACAGCTGTGTTGTCTTGTGTACATGCCGGCCATTGTTATGTTGCTGCCTTCTTACGAATGTTCATGTAGTAAGATGCACAACGCCATTTTTAGTTCACTGTCATGCTGCTGCAGTCTGTCGCTATCATTGTGTTCACCACTTTACACATGAGTTGCCGCTTGCAAAAACAACAACAACGACAACAGTAATAATGACACCCAATCTAACGCCGTCATTATTCTTACGACTCTCCAAAGCATTGTTGCCCATTTTGACGGCGATTTACGGAATTCCTATAGGTAACTCAACGCGTTCACCAGCTATTTTTGTTGTTGTTTTTTTTTAATAACTCATGCCAGTCACCGACTAAACCTCGTACTGAGCAGTTGAGTTAGCGTCTTTCTCTGAGTTTATAGCTATTCATATAGCTCTCTTTTGGTGTTCTTTTTTTTTTTTGCACTACGGTCTGCTCATTTAAGTAACGCGATTAATACTTATTTTAAGTGAGAAACAAAATCCAGTACTTATATCAGTGTGTTATAACTTTTCCACTATGCCTCCGGCGGGCTTCCAGTTCGGGGACAACAGGTTTGCTGTGCTGGCCCAAGGTCCCCAACCAAAACGTAAAAAATCGTATCAAAAACTGCAAGATGCTTTTCCTGACTTACCGCCAATAAAAAGTGAAGATCCAAAGTATATTGTGATTAAATCCGACGAGAATTCTACACCGCTTTCGAAGGTTTCTTGTTTTCGTGTTTACAATGCCTTACTTACCGTGAGCAAAGATATAAACAAAATTAGTGAATTACGCGACGGCAGCCTATTACTACTAGTGAAAAATAAGCAAGTAGCAGAAAAGTTTATAAAAACGAAATGTCTTTTCAACATTGGCGCTGTTAGCGCTAGCTATCATCAACATCTTAATTGTAACAAAGGCACCATTTATGCACCGTTTTTAAACGATGTGCCTGAAAGCGAAATAATAGAAGGACTCAGTTCTTATGAAGTCGCCGCGGTTTATAAGTTCACTCGCAAAGTTGAAGGTGTTATAAAGCCTACTGGTGTTATGTTAATATCATTCAACAGTTATTCCCTTCCAAAAAAAATAAACATGGCATGGAGGATGACCTCTGTGCGACCATACGTGCCTAACATTGTAAGGGTTCCCCAACATGCGAAACTTGCAATTTCCCTTCTCCACACGATAATGACTGCATCCGAGTCATGTGTGCGAATTGTTCTGGCGAGCATCGTTCTTCGGACTATAAGTGTCCAAAGTATATGCAAACCCAAGAAATATTAAAAATAAAGACACTTGAAAAGTGCAGTATGCACGAAGCCCTTAAAAAGTATAGAGAAAATACTTCCCTCCCTTCCCTCACTGCTATCTTTTCACATGTGCTTCAACCTACAAAAGAGGTATCCTCTGTATCCAACACACCAACAAAAATTTCAGCCATCAACAATTTCACAAAATCTAAAAATACTCATAGAATTGCCGACAATGACTTGCCTAGTACATCAAAACAAAACGCAGAGGTCACCTCTGCTCCCAACTCATCAACAAACTCTTTAACTAGAAAAAATCACTCATCAAACACCAACATACAAACATATTTCCATCAACAAGCTCTGCATCGATCAGTTCAGACTACAACAACGTCTCACATTCAGCTAAAAATATCAGCGACAACTGTACCCAACAAGCCTCTTTCTTAAATCCCAAACTTTTCAGTCCAACAACAGCCTCTCTCATTTCTAACTTAAACAACCCTTAAACTCGCTTAATAAATATACTGACTTCAACAACACTACTACCAACACTACCGTGCAGTCTAATCCACCTAATCACGAAAATCTCTTTCCAACAACAAGCAATTCCAACGATAATAAATACTCTACTCAACATACTGAACAAATAGAAATTAACTCTGAATAAATACGCTTAGCCTTTACTCTCTTTTGAACTAGTACTCAATTGGTGACACTCCCAGCTTCAACTGACTGCTCATACGAGTTGATATTCTAGCTCTCTTCTGTTTCCCTTTTTCTTTTTTTCCTACATAGATCTTATGATTCCATTATTGCAATGGAATTTTAAACGGCTACACTAATAATTACAATGAGCCTCAATTATTAATACAAGATCATTCCCCAGCTATTATACTCTTAAGTGAAACTCACATCTCTTTCAACTTGTCTGCTTTTACTCCTAAGCAGTACATTGGCATGTTTAGCACAATCTTCCACATATTGAGCTACAGGTAAAAGAGGTATTGCGATTCTCATAAGAAGAGATATTCCACACAAAATTAATGCCATTCAATCCAACTTGCTGGCTATGTCGATCGAAATTATCTTAGTTAAAAAAATCACCATTATCTGCACCTATATTGCACCAGATGAACATTTTACCAGTACAGACATCCTGCAATTAATCAACCAAGCTTCTACTCCTTTAATTTTCGCTGGTGATTTTAATGCATGGAGTCCACTATGGGGCTCTCCAATAGCCAACAAGAGGGCAAATGCATTGAAGACGCTTTACTTTCCTCTAACTTAATATGTTTGAATAACGGATCCGCGACACACTTTTCCACTCACTCCACTTTTTCCCATGTAGATCTTACAATGTGCACCGACACACTTGCCACAGAGTGCGAATGGAGTATACTCTGATCACCTGCATGAGCGATCACTTCCCCCATTGTACTAAAAATTGCACCTAGGTTCAACAACTAAAAACCACAAAATAAATAAGGTATTCAAAACTGATTACGCTGATTGGGAGAAGTTTCAGACACATTGCGAGATAAATGGCAATAATACCCCAATATCTGACAACCCTAACCAAGAAAGTGCGAGGTTAACAAAAATTATCCGTTCAGCAGCGAATGTTAGCATTCCTCATACAAAGCCAACAGCAAGTTCAAAAGAGTGTTCCTTGGTGGAATAAAGAAATCGCTGAATTGCGGGCAAAAAAACAGACAGCTTGGTATGAATACAAACGCGCTCGATCACTAGTCAACTTAATATCTTTCAGGAAAGCCAATGCTCTTTTCCGTCGTTCCGCGAAACAGGCCAAGCGTACATGTTTTCAGAATTTCACAAGCAAAATTAATCCTTCGTTTAGTCCTAAATTGATATGGAACGCTTTAAAAAAACTTTCTGGAGTGCCTAGAAATCTAACCATTCAATGCGTAAAGGGGCCAACAGGTTTGGTAACCAATCCATCCGATATTTCCGAGTTATTTGCAAACCACTATTCTGAAACAAGCTCAGATATTTCATTCAGCACACAGTTTCAAACCTCTAAAACCACCACACTGTCCGACACTTCCTACTCTGTCTCCCCTCTTTCTTTTTCTGCTAAACAAATAGAAACCAGCATTTCACTGTCTGAATTCGAGTTCGTTGCATCTACCGTTAAGGAGGTAAGTCCCCGGGGCAAGATAAAATTTCTTATCCAATTATCAGACATATGCCAAAAGCCTCAAGCTCCGATTGGTAAAGCTTTATAACAAAATTTTCAATACTGGTGTCTACCCCCAATTTTGGAAAACGTCCTGTGTCATACCAATACTTAAACCACACAAATCCTCCGATGAACTTGCTAACTATAGGCCGATTTCCCTCCTTCCATGTATGGGCAAAATTTTGGAAAAGATCGTGGCTAACCGCTTGATGTGGTATGCTCAGCGAAACAAGTTCATATCACCGAATCAAGTCGCCTACAAAAAGGTCAAGGCACGTTAGATGCTTTAATCCAACTAGACTACTTCATTACTAACGCTTTGTCCAGCAAAAACCACGTGTCCGTACTATCTCTGGACTTTCACAGAGCTTTCGACAAAATTGGAGCCCATATTATTATTCGACAACTAAGAAAATGGAAAATAGGCCAGAATATGATACGTTTTATTACTAACTTTCTCACAAACAGAAAACTCAAAGTCAACGTAAATGGTTTTCTTTCTTCAACACTCCCGCTTTTCTAATGGTACGCCGCAAGGCTCACCTCTTTCAGCCCTCCTTTTTATCATTGCTTTCGATGATATTAGTGGGATGATAAAAATTACAAAGGAGTTGAGCACCAGATCTATGCTGACGATGTCCTAATCTACACAAAAGTCTCTGACGTTAATTTAGCTCAATCCTTATTTACTAATATACTCGCCAGAATTGAGACTTGGTCACTGGAGTCTGGTGCTTCACTTTCCTTAGACAAAACACGTATCCTTCATGTATGTAGGAAGCAAATTTGCAACGGTATTTCACTAACCCACAACCAAACTAACATCGAATGTAAAACACAGCTGAAAATACTAGGATTAATTTTTGACTCTAATTATAATTTTAATGTTCACTGTAAACATGTCAGAAACTCGTTAATGTCACGATTAAATATTGTTAAATATCTCTCGTCTAAGCATTCATTTATTCATCCGAACACACTAGTCAATGTTGTCAGAGCTTTTCTAACTTCAAAAATAGATTATGGGCTCCCCATCTATGGCAATTGCTCCAAAAGCAGTATCAACCTTTTAAATGCACCTTACCATTGCGCAATACGGCGAAGTCTCCGGGCCTTTCCAACCTCGCCAATAAAAGCGATAATGGCTGAATCTGGTTTACCAACTATTCAAAATAAAATTATAGATTCTTCGCTTCAAATTCTTGCGAAAACGGCTGAGAACACCAACCCATTACTTAATACAACTATCACGCATGCCACGAAAAAAAGAAAAATTCCAAGAATACAATCGGCTATTTCGAGATGCTTAAGTTTCGCTGCAGAAAATAATATTTTACGTAACGCAACACGCAAATTCACCACTCGACATCCTCCCTGTCTGATCAATGATAAAATACTACAGAATAAGCTTAAGTTTTTGTCCAAGCAAAACACACCAAACGAAGTCTTTCAACAAACCTTTGCTGAACTGGAATCTAATTACACAAATAATGGCTGGCAGTTATTGTTTACGGATGGCTCCAAGTCCACCGATTCCACTTCGTTAGCAGTTGTCACTGCCACAGGAGAAATTATTTGCAATTGGCTTCTTCCCTCAACGACCTCTGTGTTTACCGCTGAAGGATCTGCCATCCTTCATGCAGTTAATTACGCAAATAAGACTAAGGGAAAGTTCCTCATCTGTACAGACAGCAAATCGTGTATGTCTGCAATAACGTCTCCTTCCAATCGCAATCCCATAATAGAAGTTATCAGAGACGCGGTCATTGGTACCCCTCAGAAAATCCAAGTAATGTGGATCCCTGGCTGGTATTACAGGCAACCACTTTGCAGACCTCGCTGCGAAAAATGTAGCCAGGACTCCTGCCTTAACATACTGCGTCTCATCCAAGTAAGACATTCTTAACCTTATTAAGCACAAAAGGCATCAAAAAACGCAAGCGAATGGAAAACATTTAAACATCACTACGCGGTCATAAACCCAGCCAGAAATCGTATAATCTACTCGTCAGCAGTTCCAAATAGCGCAATGAAGACATATACTCGATTAAGGATTGGACACTATCATAACACACGCCCACTAACTATCGGGTAAAAGCCAATCCATATGATATTAGATAAGAGATATTAGAGAAGGAGAAGTAGGAAATAACGTTTCCGCATTTTTGTTTTCATATTTCTTGCGAACACTGAGTGCCACTTGAGTGCAGTTTTTACTTGCGAATCATTTTTTAATTGTAAATAATAGAAACAGCTGGATATTGAGGTTCTAGGAAGGCAGTTTGGGGTGCAGCAGGATTTTGTTTTTGGGTAGGAGATAAATTCTATCAATCACAATATTCTCTCTGAACTAGACATAGTTTTAGTGCATAGTTAAGAGTTAGTACATGAGTTAAGATCCCATCGACAACAGCAGTTATTTGCGAGTCGTTTGTCTTGAAGCTCACCGTAGACTCACCAAAGAATTTATCACATAGTATGTCAGATAGATTACGAATTTAAGACCACATATTATTTTGAATATGGAGCCTACCTGTGTGAATTTATGACCTTTTGGTTCACTATAGACCGTATTGGCACAAAAAACTTGTGGTTCCAAGCTCAACACCCATTTCTTCAAAGTAGTCAAATTACGATGAGGCACAAAGCATAGCGTCTCTAAAAACTAAGCCAAGACAATGTAAGACTTCAGGTTGCTTTACAATTTCAAAAGCTTGAAAACGTTTTCAGCTCTGCGATTTCTAAAGAGTTTTAGGATAGCAAAGCTCTCAGAACGATAAGGTGTAGAAGCTCCAAGTATTTGCGATTTGCTATAAATTATGACGTCAATTCATGGTCCGAGTACTAGGACTCGCATAATAAGTTTTTCCAAATATAAATTTCCTATCAGATAATAAATCACAGACTTATAAAACGGTAAGGTGCTACTAATTTGGAATAGCAGACATGGTAGAAAGTTGTGGACAACCATCTTGTGCGGGAGTAGCATCATTTGAGGTAGCGTTATGAAGATTAATAAAATCGAAATCGGAGCAGCACATTCCAATGAAGTCTAAGACGACAAAACTAGGTGTATTTTCCAGAATGCGCAGGGCTATCTATAATATTGAAAATCTCATTTATCTATCATCTCATAACCGTCCGGTCTACGTAATCGGAACATTCTCGAATTCTCAACTAGGCGGCATTTCTCCAATTTTTTTCTGGTATGTTTTTTACCGCTGCAACAACAAAATCTTGAGAATCTTATCTATTTATAATCCCAAGACAGTCGAGTCTACGTAAAAAGAACATATCCGGACTTTATCCAGCCAAGGACTCTCAGCTCGGTAGCATTCCTATAAATTACACCCTTTCAAATAAGTAACGGGAATTTATAAATAAAACTAAAAATTTTCAATCATAATCCAAATTTTTTTTTCGCCTTCAAAGTAACATCCATTTGAAGCGATGCATATGTGCAAACGCTTCTTCAAATCGTCAAAATATGTTTTGTAGACACTTAAAACAAAATTGTTTTGAAGGAAATTTAGCTCTATCGGAACAAGTCTTATAGCAACACGTTGCATGCCCCATTTTTTCGGCAACAACTTCCTTCACCTTTTCAACGTTATCATCATCGGTCAGACTCGTTTGAAGGTCGTACAGAACAAGGCATGTCTTCGACGGTCTCCCGACCCTACTTGAATATTCTGTACCATTCGTAAGTGCGCGTTTTTAATATAGCAGATTCACCAAAAACTTTCTGCGACATTTTCAATGTATCGGCACACAAAAATTCGTTTGGTACACAAAATTTAACACAATTACGTTGATCAATATTTTCGGACATTGTAAAATTCGACAAACACTACTGAGGTCAACTGACATCAACAGCTGCTGTAAACACACTGGTTGGCAGATCGCGCTAATTTTTAGCATCATAATTAAGAACAGTTGTACTTACCTAGGAAAAAAAAAATACTTGCCTTCCATATAAGCGGGAGATTTAAATGAAAAACTCCCGATAATTCCTTGACAGGGTGTACTTCATGGTTTTTTGCCGCTGTTACAACAAAAACTTTAGACGGAGCTAAAGCTCCGCTATGACCCAACACTCAAACAAGTCTGATAATGAAGTAGCCTAAAAGTATGATTGATGAAGAGTTCTTTACAGAAAACCGCAATGCTGAGGAATAATCAATTTTATTATGCCAAGACCAGTGCTACAACATTTGATTTAAAAAAAAAAAACATGTATATTCTTCAATCCGTTATACCTACTCTTCTGACTTCTTCTCGCCCAGCGTCAGCTATTCGATTGCTTTCACATAATGCAGGCATAAATATGTAGACCGACAGTAGTGCCTCGGCCCCAAAAGCAAAAAGCAAAGTTTTCTCATAAAATTCAGCAATAAAGCCATTACAAAAATAAAAATAGCAATAAATATAACAGCATGTAAAGAAAGAAAAAAATGCAAAATTTTAAGAAATTGAAATGAAACTTCTGCTCACACACTTAGTTTGAAAACTTTTTCATAATCGTCGTGCTGCCGCCGTTGTACTTTGCTCAAGCGTGGTCTTTTAGGCCTTCGACAGGACATTATTACGCATTTGTATTCGAATTTTAAGTGTGTGCAATGAGGCACGCAACATAAATGTTGTAAATGGTAATTCAACTATATTCATATATAAAATAAAGTGTGTTTGTGAGCATTTATGTATATAATCTTATAAATACATAACCAGTATTTCTTTGTAAATCGGTTAATGTTTCCGATTTGTTTGTATAATGTCAATTACGACACATTCGAAAGTTGGAGGCTTAAAAAGTTGTTATATTTATTTAAATAAAAGAAAACAATTATTGAAGTTAGTGAGTCAGGAAGTTTTCAGCTTTTATTGTATATATGGATGCTTATAAGACGCTCTTCCGATTAAGTTCTACTCACATATGGTATACTAGACTCTCTCTAACAGCTCTGTAAAAATCCATGTGTGTTTGTTTTTTTTTTAGGATGTTTTGCTGTTTTAAATTTGCTTGAAGAAACAAAATCAAATTAAAGTAGGTATAAGATCCCAGATGTGCCCCTTTTTTTCATTCGGAGGCTCATGTCTTCAACCTGTGGATAAGGTGAAATACCTGCCAAATATTGAAGAGAGAGAAGGATGGTCTATGCTTTAGAATGCATCCTAAGAGTGGCTCTCATCACTATCTCCGATCCTCTACGGACTATACCAATAATAGCACTTAATTTCAATTTAATCATAGCACCCATGGACATTTCCAGCAGGCACATTGCTAAGGAATGTCCTCTAATGGCTCAGGGAAGCTGAAGGGGTCCGATCAAAGATAGCTCCGAAATGTTCCTTCCTTCAACTGAATTTAGAAAAACTTGGATGTGTTGCGTCATAGAGACTACTCGTTGCGGTTTTTTCTCCCCTGACTTGTTTATGTGAATGATAGTTTTTGGTTAAATTTTGTCGAAGAAACGACTCTGTCTAATAAATTGTTTATACTGAAATATTTTTGTCTGCAATTAGGAACATCCAGCATTAGGTTACGAGGTTGGTATAAATCAGTCATATCCTCTGACAGTCGCCAAAGTGCCTCCTGCTCTTGTTCTTCATAGCAACCATTCCCTTAGGCATCTCATTCATACCATTTTAACTTTTTATTGTATCCAGCTGCGTTCCACCACTAAAACCAACAACTACGCTTTCTAACCCTGTATTGATGTAAAGTTGCACCGTTACCAAATAAGAGCTGACCAATTGCAAAAAAACACACACAAAATTGGGAAGTAGTCAAACGAGATGACACACAGCCGAACGTGAAAACGTCCCTTGATCTGGGCAATTTTCAATTCTCCACTCAAGCACCGATGCACTCACGAACTGATTGATTTTTTGACTGTTCGCCTGGATGTCTGTCACCGACTTTTGCCGGTTTAGAGTAGACTTTTAGAGTGCTAATGGTTCCACAGATAGTTTTGCGTTAGTTCTTTTTAAAATCTATTTATAGGTTTGTCCTATGGCTCGCCCATCTGTATATCAATGGTCAGTCCCTTTGCGTGTACTTGCAGATTTTCGTTAGTTTACTTAAGATTTGGGTACTTTGTGTGTTTGCATTTTGCATCCGAAATCACACGCAGAGCTGGTGATAAGTTTGAAAAATAATGCTCGTGACAGTGACGTCGAGCATAATAAGTGGAACTTGTGAAAATCACAACACGAAAAGCAGCTGCATCCATATTCCATACCCAACGTATACTAAGAACACTTTGGGTTTCGGTTAGGTTATACTGGCTGGCTCTCACACCATAGGACCCACAGGTCCTTCATAATGTCTAATTAGCTTACTTCGTCCAGTTCATTGAAGTCTGATGATGAAGCAGACTAAATGTTTTGTTTGATTACTTCCCTGCTTATCCATCGTGATAGTGATAACCTGATATGTGTTCTTTCCATTCCTTTGCATATGCTCTTGGCGATCATGCATGCCTTTAAGGTTGTCCGCCTTGTGACCTGGGATTCAGTGTATATGCAGTCGCCTCTCGACAGTCTCTGTATCTACCGTCTCCCTGTTGCTAAAGATATTATCTGACACAATGCAATTTGAGATTACTGCTTCAATTGCTGCGATATTGTGGCAGATTGAAGCGTCCACCTGCAATTTTTGATCCGTCCGTGTCGATGTTAAAAGTTGCGCTGGTGGGTCGCGTGTTCCTATGCCATCCATCCAGCCTCTTTTAGTGTAACTTCAGACCTTTTCTCCCAGATAAAACGTGAATATGTGGTCTAATTTATTCATCGGCCTCGTACTTATCGATACATGTCCGAAGGTTCACCCAACCATGATTATCTTGCAGCGGATTTCGCTACCGGTGTCAGTTTGAATATTGGGAAAATCTTTTTGTTGACATCATTAACGACCGACTACAAACATACTCTGGAAAGCATTACGATACGCTTCAAAACATACAACGCAAAGAAGTACGAAAGAAAGGAGATCATGTCAGAATCTTACGCGAAGGAATATTACAGTTCGAAAGCAATCCTAAAACTTCGAGGAAAGTGCGGAGCTTTTTTATTAACACAGAGCTAAGACCAAATGGATATAAGCAGAGATTCAAAGAGGTTAAATCAATAAAGCTTTGACTACATCATTCCATTGGATGTCATCTAAATTTCTTTGGAAGGACTATATGGATGTTTCAACTACGATCTTTCGGAAATTAGACGCTTCTATCCCTCCGCTCAGTGGCATTCAAGCGCCGGCACTGTTTGTATGCGTTGGCACTAACCGAACAAGTTGAGTTAAAGTGGCAACATAAATTTTTTCTATTGCTATTTTCGCGACGCTCAGGACTCCGCCAACCGGCCAGCTGACGCCAAAATTACTGTAGAAAAAACCAAAAAATTGAAAAAAAAGAAACGCATACACACACAAATAAAAATAGGAGAAACCCAAGTTAAAAATTGCTCCCAAAGCGGGTTCATGCAAATCAAACGCCACTGATAGCAACTGTAGCTGGCCAATACACTAGAAGCTTGCAACTTGCATTGAAAATAACAATTTGAATTCGAAGTGCAATAAAGATTAGGCTGCCAAGTCGTACTAGTATGAGGTGGGACGCGGCATAAGTTGTGCGGCGTTGCTTCAATGCGATTTTAGGTAGTACTTGTGTTGAAAGCACAAATAGTAGCGCTTTTTGTACCAAAAATAAACAGGGCAGCGCACAGCTGTTGGCGGCTGCCTCCGTATGGTGAAGAAGAACAGCCAACAGGCGAAGTATGAAATGGAGTGAGTGCGAAAGCAAACGGAGTTGCAAAAAACCAACCAACTCCCATCTGGCAGTGCAGCGCGCTGCGGGTCACTTTGCGCGTAGCAAATAGATTTTAGTGACTCTTTACTTAAAGTGGACAATAGACCCAGAGTAGGGGAAATAGTACGACAATGACTGGCGGCTATAGATTTCATGTAGCAAGATGCCAAATGCAATGCGATTCGGAAAATTGATTGCCTGTATTTTGGGGGATGGCTCTGATGGAGTAAGGGTGGTCCAGACGGTCGGTCATTGATTTATCATTATCATGATGATAGCTTGCTAGTGGTCCGAGCGGGTTCTTTGGGTTGAGTTGAATGCTAAAAGATTCGTCATCATCAAAATCGAGCAGGTTCGAATCGCGCTGTTCAGTAAAAAAAACACTCCAATGAAAAAACGACAACAGCCTCGGATAAGAGATCCCCCTTTTGATGACGACCATGGCAAACGAAATAAGGACTACGAATTAAGGGCATGTACCTGGAATGTCCGGTCCCTTAATTGGGAAGGTGCCGCTGATCAGCTGATTGATGTCTTCGTAAAAATAAAGGCTGATATCACCGCCGTCCAAGAAATGCGATGGACGGGACAAGGACAGAGACGAGTAGGTCCTTGTGACATTTACTACAGTGGCCATATAAAGGAGCGCAAGTTTGGTGTTGGATTCGTGGTGGGAGAGAGACTCCGTCGCCGAGTACTATCATTCACTCCGGTGAATGAACGTCTAGCCACAAACCGCATCAAAGCGAGGTTCTTTAACATATCGCTGATTTGCGCCAACGCCCCGACGGAAGAGAAGGACGATGTGACCAAAGATGCCTTTTATGAGTGCTTGGAGCGCACTTATGAGAGCTGCCCCCGCCACGATGTCAAAATCGTGCTTGGCGACTTTAACGCCAGGGTGGGCAAAGAAGGTATCTTTGGCACTACGGTCGGTAAATTCAGCCTCCACGAGGAAACATCCCCAAATGGGTTGAGGCTGATCGACTTCGTCGGGGCCCGAAATATGGTTATCTGTAGTACTAGATTCCAGCATAAGAAGATTCATCAAGCTACCTGGCTGTCTCCGGATCGAAAAACTACCAACCAGATCGATCATGTTGTGATAGATGGAAGACACGTCTCTCGGACCGCTGTCTTAATGCAGCCAAGATTCGCACCCGCCTCTGTGCAGAAAAAAACGCACGTCAACAAACACAAGGTAGCTTCGACGTCGAGAAGCTGCAATCACAACAGACAGCCGAACGATTTTCTACTCGGCTTGCACTCCTGCTCTCTGAGAGCACTCGTCAACAACTCGGTATAAGGGAACTGTGGGACGGCATTTCAAACTCTTTACGTACAGCTGCAACCGAAACCATTGGTTTTCGGAAAGTGCAAAAGAACAGTTGGTACGACGAGGAGTGGCGCAGCGGAGAGAAAACAGGCTGCCTACCTCGCAACGTTACGATCGACCACTACACGTGCGGGATGGGATAGATACCGAGAGTTGAAGAGGGAAGCGAGACGCATTTGCATACAGAAGAAGAAAGAGGCTGAAATGCGTGAGTACGAAGAGCTTGAGAAGCTGGCCGACAGGGGTAATGCTCGAAAATTCTACGAAAAAATGCGGCGGCTTACGGAAGGTTTTAAGACCGGAGCATACTCTAGTAGAAACCCCAAAGGTGATCTAGTCACTGATGCCCAGAGCATACTTAAATTATGGAGGGAACATAGCCTGCTGAATGGCAGTGAGCGCACAACACCAGGAGAAGGGGAACCCGATCCCCCAATCGATAACGATGGAGCAGACGTTCCATTACCCGACCATGAAGAAGTTCGAATAGCAATTGCCCGCCTGAAGAACAACAAAGCGGCAAAGCGGGCCGACGGATTGCCGGCCGAGCTATTCAAACACGGCGGCGAAGAACTGATAAGTTGCATGCATCAGCTTCTTTGTAAATCCATAAAAAGGGAGACCCCACAATCTGCGCCTACTACCGTGGGAATAGCCTCCTCAACATCGCATATAAGGTTCTATCGAGCGTATTGTGCGAAAGATTAAAGCCCACCGTCAACAAACTGATTGGACCTTATCAGTGTGGCTTTAGACCTGGCAAATCAACAACCGACCAGATATTCACCATGCGCCAAATCTTGGAAAAGACCCGTGAAAGGAGAATCGACACACACCACCTCTTCGTCGATTTCAAAGCTGCTTTCGACAGCACGAAAAGGAGCTGCCTTTATGCCGCGATGTCTGAATTTGGTATCCCCGCAAAACAAATACGGCCGTGTAAGCTGACGTTGAGCAACACCAAAAGTTCCGTCAGAATCGGGAAGGACCTCTCCGAGCCGTTCGATACCAAACGAGGTTTCAGACAAGACAATTCTCTATCGTGCGACTTTTTCAACCTGCTTCTGGAGAAAATAGTTCGAGCCGCAGAACTAAATAGAGAAGGTACCATCTTCTATAAGAGTGTACAGCTGCTGGCGTATGCCGCTGATATTGATATCATCGGCCTCAACACCCGCGCCGTTAGTGCTGCTTTCTCCAGGCTGGACAAGGAAGCAAAAGAAATGGGTCTGGCAGTGAACGAGGCAAGACAAAATATCTCCTGTCGTCAAACAAACAGTCGTCGCACTCGCGAAATTGCTCTCACGTCACTGTTGACAGTCATAACTTTGAAGTTGTAGATAATTTCGTCTATCTTGGAACCAGCGTAAACACCACCAACAATGTCAGCCTAGAAATCCAACGCAGAATAACTTTTGCCAACACGTGCTACTTCGGACTGAGTAGGCAATTGAGAAGTAAAGTCCTCTCTCGGCAAACAAAAACCAAACTCTATAAGTCACTCATAATTCCCGTCCTGCTATATGGTGCAGAGTCTTGGACGATGTCAACAACGGATGAGTCGACGTTGCGAGTTTTCGAGAGCAAAGTTCTGCGAAAGATTTATGGTCCTTTGCGCGTTGGCCACGGCGAATACCGCATTCGATTTAACGATGAGCTGTACGAGATATACGACAACATCGACATAGTTCAGCGAATTAAAAGACAGCGGCTACGCTTTCTAGGTCATGTTGTCCGGATGGACGAAAACACCCCAGCTCTGAAAGTATTCGACGCAGTACCCGCCGGGGGAAGCAGAGGAAGAGGAAGACCTCCACTCCGTTGGAAGGACCAAGTGGAGAAGGACCTGGCTTCGCTTGGAATATCCATTTGGCGCCACGTAGCGAAAAGAAGAAACGACTGGCGCGCTGTTGTTAACTCGGCTGTAATCGCGTAAGCGGTGTCTACGCCAATTAAAAAGAAGAAGAAGGTTTAAGAGTTATCGAGGGGGTGTATTTTGATAGTTGAAAATTGGGAGTTAATTTGGTAATGGTTAAATCCACGGAATATTTTTTCAACTACGTTGAATAATAGTTAAAGCTGTAATTCGAGGCAACTTAATCTATACAACTGGCGAAGTCAAGTAAGCTGCGGCAGTATTTGCAGACGGAAGCCTCTCGGTTATATTGATCTTGACAACGGAAAGGTCTAGGCGGCATCGACTATCTTATTGATCCTCAATACCAAGTAGGGCATGCTATGGTTTCTCAATCGCAGTAAAGATTCGTTACGGTCGAAGAAAATTTCATATCAGAATGAATTCTTTTGAGCCCTTTGCATATGTTTTCCTCTATTAATTTTCTCAAGGTTTAATTGGTGTAGTCCTTAACTACATAAATAGAAATTGCAAAAGTACTATTATGAGGTCATAAATACATTTATTGTTGTAGTCAGAAGTTGAAGTGAGTAATCGTTGGCTTCCAAACGCTACGGCCGAGGCGAGTAAAAATACAAAAAAACTGATGCGCCGATTAAGCTTCTATTCAAAGCGCACAAACATACATGTACATAGTGTCATGTGTGAACATACTGACAGCTGACAGTGTTGAAGCGTCCAGATTATACAAGGTCTGTCGCAAAAGAAACAGAACTTTTTAAATATAACTGTTTCTGGTGGCGCCATTGGTGGGTACCTAAAATAAAAAGTTTGATCTCTTGTTGACATTTCGTAAAAATTTTAAGACAATTGGATAACTACAATCGATGTTATCGATCAAAAAGTGACAGCAACTTTTGGTCATCGGTCGTAAAATGCATTTTGAACAAAGAGCAAATATTGAATTTTGTTTTAAACTTGGGGAAAACGTTTACTGAAACATTTCAAATAATGAAAAAAGTTTCTGGTGGCCAGTGCCTATCCCGTAGTAATATGCATGAGAGGTTTAAGCGATTCCAAGAAGGTCGTGAGGACCTCTGTGACGATCAGAAGCCGGTCGACTTCAGAAGTCAAAAATAAAGACAATGCTGATTTGTTTTTACGATTCCGAGGGTATTGCACACCGAGAGTTCGTCCCACCTGGCAAAACGATTAATGCTGTGTTTTACCTTGGTGTTATGAAGCGTCTTTTGTCACGCATTCGTCGTGCTCGACCACAATACCGTGAGGCAGGGTCCTGGCGCCTGTTGCACGATAATGCGCCGTGTCATCGGTCGACGCTTGTCACTGATTTTTTGACAAAAAGCTCCATATTAACCAATAGTCACTCACGCTATTGACCTGATCTGGCACCCTGTGACTTTTACCTATTTGGAAAACTTTATTTGCTCATGAAAGGACACTGGTTTCAGGACATTTCAGCTATCCAAATGGCTATGACCGATATTCTCAAGAGCATTCCAAAAAATGACCTTAAACACTCATTTGAAATGCTAATTGACCGGGCTAAACGCTGTATTGAAGCACAAGGAAACTACTTTGAATAAAAAAATATTACTTTTGAAAAATATTAATCTTTTGTGGTTTTTTTTAACAGTCCTGTTTCTTTTGCGAGAGACCTTGTATGTGCTTAGCACTGCCACCCTGTTATACATTGGTACTAAATGCCTATGCATTTGCCTCTGACTTGCTTTGTGCTCTGTGTAGTTCTGCCACCTCCAGAGCGAGCGCAATGTGTGTGTTGATTGCCACCGCTGCGCGCTGTCTCGAAGGTGTTGGCGGAAATTCCATCGTCGGCAACACTTTGTCTCTTTGGCGTTGTCGTTGTTGCTTAGTAGCACTCTTTGTCACAGCATTTTAACTTTGATTTGCATTTATACTTTTATCAGACGGTTAGCGAGCATTTAACATGACATATAACTTTGTAGAAAAATATTAACGTTTTCAAAACGTGGTTGGAAAATTTATTGGTTTCATTGGATGTAACTTTGCTGCATTTATAAAAAAACTCTTCCCGACTTATAATTGTTCAGATTTTAATATTTTCTGCTATAAGGTGACAAAAATTCTAAATATTTGAAATTATTTAAATTACTTAAATGGTAAACTGTTCTTATTTTATTAATTTTGCTACTGTGAGAAAAAATTATTTGCATGCAATTTAGAATTGATATAGTTTCATATACATATTTATATAGTACATATCATATTATATATCATATATATAAATTGTTCCTAATTTAATAACTTTACTACTGCAAGAACATTTATTCATATGCAATTATAATTGTTATAGCTTTTTGTGGGGTTTTGAAATGGTAAACCGTTCTCATTAGTTTTTAAGTATATTTCAGTTTACTACTATGGGAAAAATTATTCTCAATTAATTAATTTTCTTACTGAGAGAATATTAATGCTCTAAATAAGCTACAGAACTTAAGCGTTGAACGCTCTCAATTCTAAAAGTTTAAAAACAAAACTTAAAAATACCTATGTACTTTGAAAAACTATATCACATATTGCAAACACTGTTCTCAGTTTGTATCTGAAACCAAAAAATAAGGTTTCCGGAACCGTAAGAAGAAAATGAAAAATATATATTAGAAATAATTATAACTCGAAAAACTGCTCTCAGTTTAAAATTTTTCCCAAACATAAATTTAGTTTTTTCAGATCAGTATATTCGGCCACGATACGCAAATTAATAGCTTCTTTTATTGAACTGGTCACAGTAACAGATATAGCATACCCGAAAAGCAGAATGAATATGAGATAATATAAACATTGATGAAAGTCCAAAAGTGGCCTCTAATCAAAATTTTGTTTTCAAACACGTTTTTTGATTAACTTTCATAGATTAAAGTGATTAACGAATTTAAGAAGTTTTAGAAAGTCTGAGTGCGGATACAGAGAACCTTCACATTAGTAAGGAAAGGGTGTACTTCTTGGATAATGTGAGGGATCATTTATTCTCCAAGCTACATAAATTAAACTTTTTGTTCGCTTTAGTTTTTTGCCTCTGAATAAGAAATAAATATGTACCTTGGTTTTACTTAGTGAATATAGTTAAATAAATAAGGAGCGTATAAACTCTTCAAGCAGAATATTTCCCTTAGGAGACTTTTGTACCAGTTTTACTTTCCACTCATTCTCCTATGCTAGATAGATTAGCTTAAATCCCTCACATTTACGTTATTTGATACATGTTAGAGTTCTCCACACTTAAACCTGTTTGAAAGTAAAGACCATTAAACTTTGTTGCGGTAAAAATTCCACTCACCTGGCCCAAAGGCTTGTTATTTATTCCATTCACTGAGTCAATGCACATATGCCGCATAATTGCTGCATGAATAGTTGATGTTTAAAATGGTTCAATAAGTAAAACCCATAGTCGGTAGTAGCGTCTATCTGATGAGATTTGACTGATTGAGATCAATTAACCAGGCATGAGTCACTGAGGGGTTTGGTTTGTTATACTCGTAGACATTAAAATAGACTAAAAATTTTGTTAGTGGAGTAAATTTTATGAACAATTTAGCATGAACTATGGAGCTGCATTCTTAAAACTACCATTATCTCAGTCCAAAAATATTTCGGGAAGCTCTTTTCTGCTGGTATTGAAAACAGCATTCGCAGATATTGAATCTTACTTGGGCTGTGTGTGGTAGCTGGTAGACTTTGATTGTAATGTTATACTTTTTATAGAAGCTTGGACTCATTGTATTTTCAGTTTCAGGTTTGGTAGGCTTCAGTAAGATGGGTTATAATATCTTATTGAAGCTGGAAGCCAAATAACTAAATTATAGGGTTTGTCCGGAATGTAAAAGGTCTGAGTCAATTAAAAAAAATTGACCCAATCGTTACAGTTCTTTAAAAACTTTCAAAATAGGCTCCATCTGCGTCCGAGCATAGAAGGTGTCACGAAAGGTATTCTCCGTAATAGCCTTAAGAGCCGAGGAACATGCTCTTTGTCTCGGGATCATACTCAAAAATCTATGACTCGTCACCTGTGATTACGTTATTAAAAAATTGGGGGTCACTTTTACACATGTTCCAATTTTCTTGGCAAAATTTTACTCGCCGCATTTTCTGGTCGCCAGTTAGCACTTTTGGGACCATCTTCGCGCACAACTTGCGCCTATTCCAGTGCTCCGTCACAATGTCATGAACCACAGATTTTGATAAAATTAACATCTGAGCAATTAAACGAGTACCTAGTCGACGGTTTGAGTTCAAAATTTTGCGCACACGAGTCAAATTGTCAGTGTTTGTCGAAGTCGCAAGTCTCTCAGCACGGTCTTCATCAGGGACCTCTTTCTGGCCCTCCAAAAAGACCTAGTGCCACCGAAACACACCACTTCTTGCTAAAACAACATCTGGGTAAGCCTGCTTGATCATATCAAATGGTCGGTGCACGTAATCTTCAAAGTACAATCGCGACGGAATTATAATTAATCTTTTCGGACAACCGTCGACATTAGGTCTAATATTTTCAATGAATGCTTTCACAACATTCATCTTCGTCCAAGAGTAGTAAAACAGCACTGAACTTAGAGCCGCATTACTGTTGTATCAAGGAAAATGTTGAGATCGAATAATCGTGAAAGAGTTCTTCATCCACTTCCATACCAAAATACTAGAAGAAAGGTCAGCTTTCAGTACGGATTATGCGGTTCTCAAAAGTATCGAGCTTTGGTCGCAATTGCTTTTAGTCTCATATATAGTGTGTATTTACTTAGGATTGTCGATATCGTATCGAAAATTACACGACTTTCGTGAAGACATCTTGTCAACTAACAACATTTGCATACAAGAACTTGATTCCGATTGTTAAGTTTGTATGGCACCTATATGCTCTAGTGGTCCAATGTCGGCGGTTCCAATAAATGTGTGCAAAATATCCTCTCTATATCTTAAAACTAGGGACTAGCACCGGACATGACCAAATCGACTCAGCTTGCCACGCTATTTCGCGTCATAAATTCTCCGACATTACAACTGGGTGCTACAAACTTCTTGATAAACTACATATATCCTAGTTGGGGAATACATATGTATTCCTAATGCACTTAACGCTTTTCGAGAAGCTTCCGTGATAATCCCAGTTTAAGAATTTCTCCATGAAAAATGTCATTCTCTCCGAAATTAGTCACATATAATGGCAACTCGGTTCTTATTTCAACATCTCACTTCTTCTGTCTCTCTTTCCCCATTTCTCTCTTTCATTCTTCTGAATCACTTCCCTACCCTTCCCTACCTTATCTGTCGCTCTGTCTCCCGCCTTACCTCACCGAGCTTCATCGCATCAGCTTGTGTGCTTATAACCGTTTTTGTTTTATATTTTATAGTTTTTTAAAATTATTTATATATTTAGTTAAGACTGCGAAAAATATCAACCTAAACTAACCACACATCTCCGCGTCGACGGATCCATCTTGCGCCGTTTCAATTCGCTTTATGGAATGGCTTGCGGGGTGAAGGCGTGCACCAGGAATAATGGGATGCCCAACTCCTCTCTCACTGGAAGTGAGAAAACAATTGCTAAATGTCAAAACCACCTAAACTTTGACAGTTGACTGGATTGGGGAGGTTTTGACGTTTAGCAATTGGAAACGACCGATGGCCAGATTGAAATCTTACCAAAAAAATATATAAACGGAGGGATTTGTTGCATCGTTCAAGACCGCTTATCAAAAATGCAAAACAATAAAAATTAAATAAATTCGTGAAATTTAAAAGTGTTTGATGAAATGTTTTGTAATTTGAAACATCATAGTATTATTTTCAATTGAAAATTATTAAAAACTTTTAATAATTGAGAGCTAACAACCTTAAATCCTATTATTGGGTATTGAAAGGACAAAAATCAGTTGTTATAATATTCTTTAAAAAAATTTAAATAGTTTCTCCATATAATAAATAACCACTATTTAGTAATTTTTATTCGTACCAAATGTTGGGTATTGGGTTAATAAATGCCCAAAAATTGTTATTTTGTTCGATCTGGCCATAATGGAAAATGTTATAAAAAACGCTTATTTTGAGGCGCTCTCACACTGGAATAAGTTGGGCATCCCATTATTCCTGGCGTGCACTTTGTTATTTTCTCTAACAACACTAGTTTGCACTAGTTTTGGAGTGTAGTATTTGCCGTTTTTGTTACAGTCGTATTTGCCAGCTTGTTCAAATTTGCTACCCTCAAATAGTTCGTAACATTGCTTCGTGTTGAATTTTTAATGCTTTACAACACATGAACATGACTCAGCAAAATTTGCGGTGGCAGCGACCGAGGCAAGCTCTCAGGTCGTCGAGGCAACAGCATAACCGAGTGTAGCTGAAATCTGCCAAGCAGCAAGGATATTAACAATTTTGTAGTGTTAGTATTTTAAGGGGAGGATGGAGTCATGTGTAGAAGTTCACGCAAGTGAGGAAAGTTCTCTGATCGCCATTCACTTGTGAGTGGCCAGAAACGATTCTTTTACACATGGTGAAAAATTCTCAAGCGTTTTTGAGAAGCGAAAAGTAGTTAGGGATGCGCAATTCTAAATAACACTCC